>NW_026712410.1:1162061-1243576 GCF_030504385.1 Musca domestica | reverse complement strand
CAGAAGACAGGCGTGCAACCCTAGATCTTATACCATTCAATTCAACGAATTGAAACCTATGATTCATATAATCCATAATCAGTTTACACGCTGTATAGGAAAAATTAAAGCCATTCCTGAGTTTACGTATCATAGTAGCATAACATATAGAATTAAACGCTTTAGACAGATCCAAGGAAATCAAGATGCTCTCATAATTTTATTCATGTTGCCTCTGATAGACTCGGTGAGATGCAACAGTAAAGATGTGCTACTATGACCAGCACGGAAAGCATATTGTGATTCAAAGATTTTATTCCTGGTTAAAAGACAGAATTTGATTCTTAATATATGTTCAAATACCTTGGATAAGACAGGTAAAATTGATATGGGCCGCATATCATCAAAGGAACGTATAGCAGAAGTTTTCGGGATAGGAACAACACGCGCTGTCTTCCATGCTATAGGAAAAACTGATGTAGTTATAATCGAGTTAAACAAGTCCAAGATCAAGTAAGAAATATGAGGAAACAAAACCTTTAAAAACTCAAGTGGTATTTCATCCACGCCAACAGACTTAGACTTAATTTTACCTAAAGCAATTGCAACATCCTCTCTACCTACACACTCAAATGAGTACGAATTACTAACATCTTCAAAGTGATCAACATCAAACAATCCAACTACATCAGGACCAGCACCTGATGCGAAAAAGTTATTCAGCGCATTAACATCATCATCGTAATCTGCACCCTCAGCACCTGAACAACCATACCTTTTTAAAGCCCGCCATAATTCTTTACAATTCATTCCATTAAAATGTCTAGAATAGAACTGACGCCGCACCTTTCTAATCAATGTTTTGTTGATTTCAGCTGGTATTATGGTAGCTATGTCCACATTGTTTGCATTGTGTACTAGCTGATACTGCGCTTTTATTTTGTAAATGCGAGCACCACTACTTTTGTACAAATTCAATACAGTAGAGTTGTGGTCGTTAACTTGGTGATTTGTGGGGTATACCCTTAACGCTTTGCAAACTCATCACTCGAAATCTTGCCATTAAAATACTCTCAACGCATTTAAAATATCAATAAAAATCTGGTCACCTTGCTGACGCATATTTTCAGTTAATTCACACAGCGTGAATAAACGCAAGAGATGTGTAGCTGGTTGGAGATGTTCTGGCTGTTTGAAAACAGGTGTTCCTGATAGTTTTATAGGAGGCAAAAAACTCATTTTCACAGTTCTTAATTTGCCTTAATCGAGCGTCCATCATGCATAACATTTGATAAGACACCATCGTCGACAATCAAAAATTCTGTGTGATCCCATTGTTGCCTCATTATTCGCAAATAGTTTATTTCGCTTTTTCCTCGCGCGTTTTAACCTTTCACCTTAATTTGGGCGGTGTACCGCTAACGACATATCATTTATAGCCACCCTAACGCCACACAGTCCTCATCTTGACTTGAGTGGCGGATTCAGGCTGGATTAATCAGATACCTAAATTACAGATGCAATTTCTAAATTTAAATTTCATTATATTACAGATGCAATTTCTAAATTTAAATTTCATCATTATTATAAAGATGTGGCTGCGCCCATCTTTAATATTGAGGTTGTATAGAGCACTCTCTTGCCCTTTTATTTGATACCCATGTTGGTGGGATTGATAAACAATTGTTATCAGCCATTTGGTAGCGGCGACCATTTAGATTTCAATTTTACAAAGTAAATTGTATTCTACTTGTTGAGACCTTTCATTTAATACCCATGTTTATGGGATGTATAAAACCTAAGTTATCCGCAATTTTGTAGAGACCGCCATCTTGGATTTTAATTTTATATGGTACATTGTATTCTATTGGTTGAGCGCTTTCGTTTGATACACATGACCCAAGAATAATAAAACAAACGGGTGAGATAAATAAAACCGTTTAAAAAAATAAATAAAATTGATTGGTAACATTGCTCTACTGTGATTTCATTGTACCATGGGTGGAAGCATGGTACAATGAAGAGAAGGTAGGTCAACTTTGAAAAAATTGCAAGTATAGAGGTTTACCTGTTTGGCTTGTAATGAAATAGAAACAGAAATAGTATCAAAACAATAACAAAATCAAACAACTTGTTGCATTCATTTTGAATAAATAATTGAAAACCGCGAAAACTGAATGAAAGGTCAACACTTCTTTTCAAAAGGTTCTATATATCTCTAAAGGATTATTTCGCTACAAAAACTCTAGATTTTGTCGATGCATACGATGAAATAAACATTTTGAAAACATCCGAATTTAAATGTTTTCTGAATTTTTTTTTTGTTATTGAAAAGAAAACACATACATAAACAAATAAAGATGACATATTAAGCCAAGAAAATAAAAAAAATTGAAAACATATGGTATCATAGCCCTATCTTGATATCATTGTACCATGGGTGGAAGTACATATTCAGGGCTGTCATAGAAACCAATTTTGTCACTATTGGTTTTAAAAACGACAAGAAAAAATGATTTGGTGTCATGAAAATCAATGTTTTCGGTTTTATTTTCGAATTAGAATTTTATCGGTTTTGGTTGTCATAGAAGCCAATGTTATTGGTTTTGTTATTGGATATAAACCAATTTGCTTAGAGCTGTCACTTTTCATTTGCTTTGGATTTTTTAAACAATTTTTAAAGGATATTCAAAGGACTAAAAATGTGGATTTTTTAAACAATTTTTAAAGGATAATCAAAGGACTAAAATTGTGGATTGTTTAAACAATTTTTAAAGTATATTCAAAGCACGAAAAATGTGGATTTTTAAAGAATTTTTAAAGGACATTAAAAGGACAATAAACGTGGATTTTTTAAAGAATTTTTAACGGACTATAAAGTGTTTTTTTAAAAAAATGTGGATTTTTTAAACAATTTTTAAAGGATAATCAAAGGACTAAAATTGTGGATTGTTTAAACAATTTTTAAAGTATATTCAAAGCACGAAAAATGTGGATTTTTGAAAGAAATTTCAAAAGGATATTTAAAGGACTATAAACGTGGATTTTTAAAAGAAATTTCAAAAGGATATTTAAAGGACCATAAACGTGGATTTTTTAAAGGATATTCAAAGCACTAAAAATTTGGATTTTTTAAAGAATTTTTAAAGGATATTCAAAGCACTAAAAATGTGGATTTTTTAAAGGATATTCAAAGCACTAAAAATTTGGATTTTTTAAAGAATTTTTAAAGGATATTCAAAGCACTAAAAATTTGGATTTTTTAAAGAATTTTTAAAGGATATTCAAAGCACTAAAAATGTGGATTTTTTAAAGAATACTTAATGGGCTATAAACGTGGATTTTTTAAAGAATTTTTAAGGGACTATAGACTTGGATTTTTTAAAGAATATTTAAAGGGCTATAAACGTGGATTTTTTTAAAGAATTTTTAAGGGACTATAGACGTGGATTTTTTAAAGAATTTTTAAGGGACTATAGACTTGGATTTTTTAAAGAAATTTCAAAAGGATATTTAAAGGACCATAAACGTGGATTTTTTAAAGAATTTTTAAAGAATATTTAAAGAGCTATAAACGTGGATTTTTGAAAGAAATTTCAAAAGGATATTTAAAGGACCATAAACGTGGATTTTTTAAAGAATTTTTAAAGAATATTTAAAGGGCTATAAACGTGGATTTTTTAAAGAATTTTTAAAGAATATTTAAAGGGCTATAAACGTGGATTTTTTAAAGATTTTTTAAAGAATATTTAAAGGGCTATAAACGTGGATTTTTTAAAGAATTTTTAAAGAATATTTAAAGGGCTATAAACGTGGATTTTTTAAAGAATTTTTAAAGAATATTTAAAGGGCTATAAACGTGGATTTTTTAAAGATTTTTTAAAGAATATTTAAAGGGCTATAAACGTGGATTTTTAAAGAATTTTTAAAGAATATTTAAAGGGCTATAAACGTGGATGTTTTAAAGAATTTTTAAAGAATATTTAAAGGGCTATAAACGTGGATTTTTTAAAGAATTTTAAAGAATATTTAAAGGGCTATAACGTGGATTTTTTAAAGAATTTTAAAGAGCTATAAACGTGGATTTTTGAAAGAAATTTCAAAAGAATTTTTAAAGGACCATAAACTTGGATTTTTTAAAGAATATTTAAAGGGCTATAAACGTGGATTTTTGAAAGAAATTTCAAAAGAATTTTTAAAGGACCATAAACTTGGATTTTTAAAGAATATTTAAAGGGCTATAAACGTGGATTTTGAAAGAAATTTCAAAAGAATTTTTAAAGGACCATAAACCATAAATCTGCATAGCAGCTTTATGAGTAAGTTCACAATTAAAAAATTTATTTACGCTATCTCCGGCAACTCCAGTGGTTTGCTGAAATCTGAAGAGCTTTTCTCGTCACCTTTTCTGAGCGTTCTTCGTCCAACAACACAAAAACTACCACTGCTGATGCCATCTTACTTATTTATAGCGCCTTATTCCTTTTTTTATTTACTTTACTTTTACTGATACAGCAACAACAGCTGTTTCGAACATTGGTTTTATTTACATTCGAAATTGACAAAACTAACTTGGTTTCATGACACCAAATGAAACCAACATTGGTTTACAGAAACGACAATAAGCAAAACCGACATGGTTTCTGTGACAGCCCTGATTGTTTGCTAACAATGTCGTTGTCCACGTTTTCGTATAGGCATCATATAACTGTACCTCCCGATATGCAGTATTTTGTCGTTTTTTTTTTTAATTTATTTAAATGAAAATAGCATCAAATTTTAGAATAAGTTTAGATTTGTTCGAATTGGTCTCCTTTGGCACGAATTATGGCCTTCAAACGCTCCATGAAACCGTCACACGCTGCCCGAATGTTGCGCAGCGCTTGCTTGAGGTGATCGACACTTTGGAATTTTTTATTGCCAACCTTGCTTTCCAAAATACTCCAGACACAATAGTCCAACGGATTGGTATTCGGAGATTTTGTTGGCCATTGTGCGCTGGAAATGAAGCGAGGAGCCTCATTTTGTAGCCATTCTTGAGTGACGTGTGCTAAGTGCGATGGTGTAGAGTCCTGTTGGAATGTCCAAGGTCTGCGGCCAAAATGTTTGTGTGCCCAAGGCTTTAATACACCCTCCAGAATATTTTTGAGATAGAAATCGGCATTTATTATGATGCAAATGTCGATTAATACAAGCGGAAAGCGACCATCGGCTGTTATGGCGGCCCACACCATCACCATGGCCGGCGTGGCCAACCGAAGGTGCAAATTTTCAGCTGACCTCTTTGACAAGTAAATACGATCACACACTGCCAGACAACGAATGTTTTCCCATCGGAGAAAACCAAATTCGGCAGTTCACAACTTTCGGCCAAGCGAAGCAACTCTACACGAAAACGTACACAATGGGTTGGCAGCCGCTGGCCGAAACTGGAGTGTGGTTGTTTCGAGTCAATCCGGTGTCGTAGAACCCTCTGCCGTGGGATTGCCTATCATCCTATCTCGGTGCGATGTAATGGATGCGGAGGATGGATGCATTTTAGGAATTGGTCCGTTTGCAAGACTGTACCAACATAGTTCCCAGTGAGTCCACGACCTCGTCGTCAACTTCTGAGTCGTCGTCGGAGTATGGGTCTCCCCCACAGTCTCCAGAACAGCAACCTTCACCGCAGCACCTAACGGGGATTAGCGGGAGGTGTGGGATTAGCGTTCCTGTTACACCATTCTGTTCAATAGAACTATCTCGTTTGAGCTAGTCTCTAGTGACCCATACATGGAATGTATAGGGGTAGCAGTCAAGTGTGAAACTTAATGTGTATATCCCGCCGGTTAAAAGCTGTGAACCGCGTTACTTGCCTAATATAAGTCCTGGTACTAGGGGATTTCAATGTCCACAATGAGTTGTAGCATTCTGTCCTAGGTAACGACCAGAGGCGATCAGCGTTGGCAGACCAGATTTTTGTAAACCAGGATGTCCCCACCCGAATAATAGGAGAGTGTCATAGTTCGCCAGATTGAACCATTGTCTGATAAATGACGTGACTTGGCAACCCGTCATTTCTCTTGGCTCAGACCATCTCCCGATAATCGTCTCCATTAGCAGATCACCCGATTTCATAACTTCTGAACACCGCCATGAGAAAGCCCACTGGCCTGAGTTCAGAGAGTTCACCAACCTTCGCTTCAGAGAACTGCCCAACCATTCTGATGTTCGGGTAGCAGAAAGGATTTTCTTGAACATCATTAAAGCTGTAGACGCTCGCTATATAATTGCTGGTCGAATACCCGAAGTAAGGCCAAATTTCCCAGCAGAGGCAGCGGAACTAGCGAATAAGCGTGATGAGCTCTGGCGTACCAATCCAACGGATCCCAAAGTCAGTGAGCTGACAGTGGAAGTCAACAGGTTGGTACAGGAACATTAGCGGTAAAAGTGGCTAGAACATCTGAAGTGTTGCAACATTGGAAACGTTTGTGTAAACTGTGGGTAACGCCGAGGATATACCTCCACAGTTTACGATGGGTGATGTTGCGAATGTCATCAGAAACGCTAAGTCATCTAAAGCGTTGGGCCCGGACGGAATATCAATAGTAATGTTGAAGCAACTGGATGCGCTGGGAGTCGAGTATCTAACCAAAGTTAGCCACCCACATAGTTCCCGAAGCCTGGAAAATGGACAGGGTGGTCCCGCTACTAAAGCCTGGCAAGTATGCCAGCAAAGGCGAGTTTGAAACGTTGGATAGTCAACTATATGTGTGGACGCCAGTCGTACGTGGAATTCCGGAATAAGAAGTCCAAACCCCGTAGAGTGAAACAAGGAGTTCCCCAAGTTGGGGTGATATCTCCTCAACCTTTCCGGAATTCCGCGCCCTCCAGACGGAATAGAGATCGTAACATATGGTTATGACTGTACGATCATGGCGTTGGATTCTGTAGTTGATGACATATGTGTCAGGGTGAACAGCTATCTTGCGGAGCTTTCGCCTTCTTCAATGCGAGGAATGTGAAAATATCCGCCACTAAATCAACGGCCACACTATTTACCACATGGACTGCGGAGATCAGAACACAACTGAATGTGCAGGTCGAGGGGCACATAATTCCGATTACTAACTACCCTAGAATCCTTGGGGTCACATTCGATAGCATGTTCAAGTCTTCCGCGCAAGCCACAGCTATCTGCGATAAACTGAAAAGTATGTAAGGAAACCTTGTTGACCTCTTATAAAGCGATAGGTCGGTCTGCAGTTAGCTATGTGGCTCCGCGAATACAAGAGCAATGCAGTGGAAAAGTATTCAGATCTGACAGAATGCCGGCCTGAGAACTGTAATAGGGTGCCTCCTCATGACCCCAGTGGACCATTTACATTAGGAGACAAAGGTTCTTCCCTTACGTCAGCATAATTATATACTTTCGTTGCAGTACCTGCTTGGGTGTTATCGAGGGAGTCATCCTAACTACCATATGGTGGACAGAACTCCCCCACCCAGGCGTGTCAGGAAGGACCTGCATGATCTAGAGAGAGAGGTCCAGCGATATAAGAGAGCCCCTAGATCATGAAGCCTATCAAGCGGGTCTGAATAGCATTCATACTGATGCAGTCGCTGAGGTAGTAAACAATTACAGTATTAATGCCATCCTCGGAGTCCAGCCCCCATCCATTGCAGATGAAGAATGTCGGCTGCCTGGGCAAACCAGGGTAGTTTTGGCCCAACTACGTTCAGGGTGGTGCAGCCGTCTCAATTCATATTGGGCACGAATAGATGAAGATGTGCGGAACGCCTGCCCAGAGTGCGATACAGAACGCTGTACCAGTTTAATTGTCAAGCCAAGCCTACCCAACTCTGTCCAGAGGATCTTTGGCTACAGCCCATAAAGGTAGCAGAATTCTTAAACCTGGACATCAAAGGAGAACCAACGCAGCACGTTGTCACTGCTACAACAACAACAACAACAACTATTTAGCTCTTTTGAGTTTCGATCAAGTCGCTTCTTTACTTTTCGAACCATTTCTGATGATGTTGCTGTTTTCTTCCGTCCACTTCCTTGACGAGCGATAGTACGACAAACAAAAGATTTATTCACATTTAAATGCTGGAATGCTGTAACGATAGCCACTAGTGGTGTTCCAGCCAAATATAAAGAGATCACACTATCACATACACATACCTTGATCGACTCAGCTAGGCGAGATTGGATTATACATATATAACTTCGTGGGGTTATGACCCATACTTTGAGGTGTTGCAAACTTTTTGTCCCAATCAAACTTATAATACCCCCAAAACAAAGTATAGTAAGTATAGTAGGGTATAATGAAATTGTTGGGGCAACCCACATTAACAATATGGCATCTCATGTTGCAACATCCTATACGGTAACGCCGATATAATAGGACGCCGTGCTACCGCCATTTTAGCTTGCTCAGTCTTGTTTTGTCTGTCACTCGAGTCTGACTCACTACATTGTAACTTCTTCATTCCTTTTAAATTAGTAGCTGTGAACGCTCATCATCCAATAAATCTTTACACCTTTAGTATTAACAAACATTGGCTTTTATTTCAAACTATAAAAGCACAACAAAAGTGGCGACGAGGATAGTGGAAATTGATCAATAATTGCACACACAACAATCCGCAAAAATGTCTCAAGACATAATTCTACAATTGTTAACAGAGCAACAAAAAGCAATGTCGCAACAAACGCAACTGCTAAAGCATATGGCTGATCTTCTTCAAGCACAAGGAGCACCAAATTCACCACACTCACCACAAACATCAAACTCATCCAAAGCAGCACTAATGGAATCACTAGCACAGTCAATGACAGCATTCGTATACGAGCCAGAGAGCGGTCTGATATTTCAAGCGTGGTACAACAGGTTTGTGCATGTTTTCGAAAAAGAAGCAAGCTCACTCGAAGAACATGACAAAGTGGCCTTGTTATGGAGAAAATGTCGAACCAAGTACATGAAAGATTTGCCAACTACGTATTACCAGCAAAACCTGAAGACATGACTCTAAAGGATACAGTAGAGAAACTCAAGAAACTCTTTGGTAAAACAGAAACACAAGTCTCACAAAGATACAAATGCCTTCAGCTAGCAAAAGGCGACAGCGAAGATTTCAGAGAATACGCAAGCAGAGTAAACCTACAATGCGAACTATTCAAAATGAAAGAACTGAAAATCGACCAATTCAAATGTCTCATTTTCGTCTTAGGACTCAAGTCAGCAAAGGACAACGACATAAGACTTCGCTTACTAAAGGTACTGGATGATGAAAACACTACAATGAACCTATTTCAAGATCACCTTCTCATCTTAAGGAGGGAGATGTTGGGGCAACCCACATTAACAATATGGCATCTCATGTTGCAACATCCTATACGGTAACGCCGATATAATAGGACGCCGTGCTACCGCCATTTTAGCTTGCTCAGTCTTGTTTTGTCTGTCACTCGAGTCTGACTCACTACATTGTAACTTCTTCATTCCTTTTAAATTAGTAGCTGTGAACGCTCATCATCCAATAAATCTTTACACCTTTAGTATTAACAAACATTGGCTTTTATTTCAAACTATAAAAGCACAACAGAAATAAAAGAATTGTACAACACAAAAATACATATATATTTCACAGCTAGCTAAAATTTAATTTTATGGGAAAATAAAGTGTCTGTGTAAAAAAGCTTAGCTGTACACCATCAAGGGAAAGATTGTAATAAGTACTATCCATTCGCATCTTAGAAATTGTAGGACACGTTCGCTAGATGTACTTTTCATACGCTCTCTATTGATATGCATGTGTATGTAAATGTCCTGTCACATATTATTTCACTTCATGTTAGAGGACAATCTTTTGTAAATTTTTATCTTTAATATTGCTCTGTTAATTCGTAGGTATGTGGATTCCGCATCGGATTTAAAATACATCCGGCCGTAAAAAAAATATATATTTATACCCTACAACACTATGTGTTGGGGGTATTATAAGTTTGATTGGGCCAAAAATCATGTAACACCACGAAATATTGATTTCCCAGGAAAGTATATATGGATCTTCCTATCTCGCCGAGCTGAGTCGATCTAGCTATTTGGTGATGATCGCATAATATTTAGAGGTTGAAATGGACCAGAAACTGAAAAAATTCCTGATTTTGCACTTGCTCTACAGGTCGCAATTATAGACCAATCGAATTTCGCATGTAGCTAGAGTTTAGGGCTGGCAAGAAGCCTACCCATTTGGGTGGTCATCGGATAATATTTAGCGGATAAAATAAACCATATCTTTTTTGTTGAAAAAATTCAAAATTTTTCATTAAACCGCGAATATTTTAATCCCGGCGAAATCACAAAGCCATGACAAGGTTTACTTCTGATCTTTACATTGATGATGTCATCCAACAAAACGGATATATGGCAAAATATGTGCGATATATCTTTATCAAAGAAGATATGCTTGAAAAATCTCTTATATGTCGAGAACGGCTGAACTGATTTCGACAGTTCTCATTAATTCAGAATGACCTCTTGGCAGGAAAAAAAAAAACGTCTAAATAATCGCATAAAAATATCTCTCTAAAGATGAAAATATTGATTTTGTAAAATTTTCTCATATTTTTTTAATTTTGTCATATTTTTGGCATATTTTCTTTTTGAATTAAACATTTGGTAATATTTCTACAGCTAACAAAACTAAGTAGTTAGGATATCATATACAGATCGCATTTATGGCCCGATCCTTACGAAATTTTGCATGGAGATAAGATGAGGGTCAGAATAAAATCCAATTCTTTTTGGAGATGATCGCCATATATTTGGGGGTTGAAACGGACCCATAATAAATGTTAATCTTTCTGAGAGATTATAGGTCTTTGGGAAATATTTGTTCCAGATCTAGGAAGACCATTTAAGTGCAACATCTACCAATAAATTGGAAATGAGCAAATTAGTTTAAGTTGCTATTATTCGAAAATTAGAGAACGAAACCTGATGGTTTTCTTTTATTATTGTCACAATATCTTGTGGAATTCTTTCGAGTATCTCGCCTATATAAACTGTATCGTTTATTATAGTGTTGTAGGGTATTCAACGGTCGGCCCCGCTCGACTGTAGCCTTTGCTTACTTGTTTTATAGTAAATCTGGTTGAATAAATCCGGAATAAACTATGAATCCTAATAATGTGGGAAAATCCATGCACAATTTTGTATCTAAATGCTCTATTATGCAATAAATATTAATCCTGCGACCACCTGATGGTCATACTTGCGTTGCTGATGTTCGTGTAGAGAATGTCGTTGTAAGACTGCTTACTACTAAATTGGTCTTATTGACCGAATAAATTTCAACATCGTTAGCCCGATTCTTTTCCCTAGAATCATGAAAAAATTCACTTTTGCCGATGGACTTAGGACTACGATAAATTTTTCGCAGAAATTGATATAGCTACTGGTCTTTCTAACATCAAAGGCCAGTCCTGGCTTATGGTTGATGTACCCGCTGTCCGGCACGCACTCATTTGGCAAAGGATTGTCGTATCAAAAGCAGTTGTCGCGGATGCAAAAACAGACACCACACACCCCTTCATGATGACCCGAAAACGGGTGTAGCAAAGTCCGATTCAGGTCCTGCTCGCAAGCGACGTCCGAATAAAAAGCACAAGGTCCGTCCGGCAAATTGCTCCGTTTCTCGTCCGTCGAAAACAATCAGCCAGCTGACTAGCTCAAATGCTGTTGCATTGGGAAGTCTCCCTTTAGTGGGAGTGGTGTCCCTCTCTCCTAAACGTCCTAACACACCCACTCAAGATATTCTAGTCCAATCATTGATCAGTGTGTCAGTTTAAAAATGTTTTTAAATTGTCGATGATCATTGAAAAGCTTCCAAGTTATAAGCTTTTCAAAAAAAAAAAAAAAATGCCTTACACAATACAAGGCAGATCCAATATTGAATATAACAACTAAGTTTATTCTATTGTTTTTATAACAACGAAAATGGTGATAGCTAATAAAACTGTTATAGAATTGCAATGTTGTTGCATACTGATCAAATACAGTAAAAACACTAACTAACATGTTTTTATTTCTTGCTTTTTTTTTTTCTTTTAATAAAATTGGCGTAAACACTGTGGGTGTTGGTATGAAGTCCGAATCCATAACTGTGGGTTTTTGGTTAATTAATTTCGAAACTGCTCACATATCTGCACTGTTACATCTTTGTATACTAGTTTTCGAATTAAATTACCTTGATGCTATGTCAATGTCAGATTTCAAAGAACTCGCGCTAAAGCTACCACCTTCCTCCTCTCAGTCTTGGTTACTCGTGTGTAATTACTAAGGTTAGAACTTCGATCTGGCTAATTTTATATCCTAAGTTTAGAGTCAATCCATGATCTTTGTTTGTGTTTGTGTCGCACACCTACTTAAAATGTTCCTAAATAAACTTTACTTGTGAACCAACCTGCACACACAACTCATCCAATTGTTTTATTTCTTTTCTTACATTTTTAATCCAAATTCGAGAAGAAAATAATTCTAATTTGGAGGAATATTTTTCTGTCCACGAATAGCAGCATAACAATCCAGCTTTTTCCTGATAAATACCCACTTCTGGCATTTTCAGAAATCATTTTTTTATTTTGAGTAAGAAACTAGAAAGATTTTTTTATTCTTTATTATTTTCAGTCTTCTGCAGTTTTAATAAATGCAGCGTATTATGGGGTGATGCGTCGAATTTCCAAAAGTAGTCGGTGCTTTCGCCACCCTTAGGGTCTCGTATAATAATTTTCAAACAGATACGTTTAGAATTTTTCAAATATAAAGTTTCAAAAAGAGAATGCGTAGAGGACAAAAATGTATTTATATAATTGTTTTTCTTTCAAGTAACAAAATAATCCTAAGGAGCATATAACATTGATCAGGACGTCGGTAAAATTATATCAGCACCGTCGTAATGTAATGTAAAGTATTTAAACGAGTAATTCGTTAAAGAAAATATTGCAGTTCTATGGTACATGCATTTATTTAGGGTATGTGCATATGCAATAAATCAGATCATCAGTTAAATTTCATTGGCACCCCATTATACTGTACCACAGCAAAGTATAACAAAAAATAAGAAAATACGAGGGCTTACCTTTATTTTATCGCCTTCGACTTCAACAGTCTTAATCATAAAATCGACTCCAATAGTAGCACCTTGACCAGGGGGAAAAGACCTTGCGTAAAACGTCTTACTAGGCATGTTTTTCCAACGCCCGCATTTCCAACCAAGACGATTTTAAAAAGAAATTTATATTCCTCCATATTAGATTAAATGCTAAACAGAGAAATATATTAATTAATAAAGGAAGAGCAACAAAATTTCCGCGAAGAGGTCTTCTATCGCCTAGGAAGCTAAGATGCCAAATAAGGGTAAAACCAATTGAAAATGGGAACAAGACGCTGGAAATAGCCGAAATCAGCGGCTTCATATAAGGGTTATACCACAGCATGGTCCTATTCTTATAATTATTTGAAAGAATGTGTTATTCTTCCCAAAATCTCAAATTACTAACATTTGAGAAATTTTAAAGGGGCTACATTATTTGAGGGACTACATCAATTTAGACCGACCTGATACATATTTTGTACAACTGATTTTTCATGAAACCCCTAGGACTGTATCAAATTTAAAACTCTATCGTAACTTTTGCGAAGTATACAGCAAAATATTTGAGGCCCTTTGTGTTTGGTTAAGCTATATAAAATGGACCCTAAAAACATTTGACCCGAAACCACTTTTTGGGATTTTTATCTACAAACCAAACAATTTTCCAAGTGTAATTTCCCGCAGTGTAATTACTGACGATAGCTCATAGTCACCGTATAACGTTACATGTGAGTTAATGTTACTTTTAAGGTTTCGCAAGAATTTTCCGAGGATATGAATCCTTTTCTTTCTAAATTTCAACTTACTCCACTATTTTGTATAGTCCGCATATAACAGTGCTCTTCATATTCGGTATTTCACTGATTGCAGTCCCAATGAATTTTGCATTTTAAGTTCTCATTGGATGGATTATTTCCATATCTAGTCAATTTTTGGAGTTTTGGACCTCAGAATCGATAGTAATTTCTAAATTGAAATCCTGGTAATATGACTTTAATTTAACTATCATAAATAAAGTTTATAAAAGTTAGGGACTCCAAAGTATGGTAAAGAGTAGAAATCTTTGTCGATTATATTATATCTCGGAGCCTTTCCGTTCACCATTTGAATTACTTTAGAGTCACCAAATTTAATATGCGTCTTTCAAACTTTGCACAGGCTTTTATATTATTATTACGCTGATTGATGTTAGAAAAGGTATATATTTGTCCTCATTTAGACGTAGCCTTCATATAATATTATCTCCTAATATTAGTCAACAAAATGTGCTCTAATGTGGCCGATTAGAGGTATTTTGAATGGCTCAAAAGCATTTTCGAGTTTATAAATCATTTGTCGAAAAATTACAACAAAAGTCCACTTTATCATTTATTTTCTATTCCCCAGTACCTCTTTATATTCGTTATATCATCGTAAATTTTCCAAATCAAAAGTAATTTTGAATTCGTAACTTTTAGAAGACCAGATTTTAAGGAATTTAGTTTTTGCCGGTGTAAAATCCTATGTCATTAATCTATACCCGCCTGTGTATGTGGGCGATCGTTGAAATCGCCCACATAAAGGCGAAATATTTA
Source organism: Musca domestica (assembly GCF_030504385.1). Classification (NCBI taxonomy): domain Eukaryota; kingdom Metazoa; phylum Arthropoda; class Insecta; order Diptera; family Muscidae; genus Musca; species Musca domestica. The sequence goes on along the minus strand of NW_026712410.1, from coordinate 1,228,877 downwards.
GGTTAATCTTTGAACTACAATATTCCTAGGAAGTTAGAAGATATCAGTTTCGTTTAGGTATAATAATACCACTAAAAATTCGTCCTTTTGCATGTTGTTACAATTTCTACCGAATTATCTGTAACTTGACATTTAAAGTTTTCGGTATTGTGAAATCAATACCGGAAATAACTGGCTACTATTGGTTCCCCATTAGGCATAGCCTCAATTTAAAAGTACGTCGAGATTTTTAATGTTTTGATGCTTTAAAAATTATTTTTTAGTCAAAATTGAAAACCATATAACGGCATGTATAGAAAATATGCAAAATTTCTCGATTTTTTCGGTTTTTTTTTTTTTCAATAAGAATTTTAAATTCCAAAAGGCATTTTGAAACAATTCTACACAAAACTCCATATCAAAATAGAGAAGTCAATTTTTCTATAGAGGCTTTTCTCAACATTTTATTTCATGAAAACGTTTCCTCTCAAATTACAAATAACCAAAAGTAAATATGAGTCAAATCGGCCCAGCCGTTCTCAACTAATGTGTTACTATACTTTTTAAATTTTTTACATACTGATTTAAAGAAGTAGGTGTGGGCAGTTCCTCTGACCCCAAACAGATACCTAAGGTTGGAGGGAGAGTCAAGATTACGTCATGTACTAACTGTGGAACAGATATCGTCATGATTTTGGCAAATATTAGGATTTTAGGTAAATCAAAAAATGAGCGTAAAATTGGTCGTGGTCACTTTTTCTTTGAATAAAAAACTAAATCGGTGTACAACGAATATTTAAAAAAAAATTATGCATATCCGTACATATAGATTAAAAAGTAGGCGTGGTCAGTTCCTCAGTCCCCAAATAAATACTTAGGATTGGAGGGAAAGTCTACGGTATGTCGTGTAATAATTTTAAAACCGATATCTTCATTATTTGGCAACTATAAGGATTTTAGATAAATCGAAATAGTGGGCGTAAAAGTAGGCGTGGTCAATATTTTGTTCTTTAAAAACCTAACTCGGGGTATGACGAACGGTTGTACAAAAAATTATGCAAATCGGTTCGGCCGTTCTCAACTGATTCCATTACCAACGGTATGGAGGGTATATTAACTTTGTTATTCCGTTTGTAACTCCTCGAAATACTCATGTCAGACCCAACAAAGTATATATATTATTGATCAGCGTAAAATTCTAAGTCGATTTAGCGATGTCCGTCTTTCTGTCTGTCTGTCTAACTGACTGTCTGTCTGTCTGTCCGTCTGTCTGTTGTAATCACGCTATCTTTCGAATGAATTGAGATAGATGGCTACAATTTTGCACACATGTTTATTTTTCCAGTAGGCAGGTTAAGTTCGTAAATGGGCCATGTAGGTCCACGTTTTCATATAGCTCCCATATAACGGTAACCCCCCTATATTCGGTATTTTGATGATTTTAGCGACGTTATTTACCGGAATTGTTTCAAATTTGGTATTTGAAGTTCCAAATGGATACTACACCCTAAGATAGAAAACTGTCTGTGCAAGTCTATGTCTTCGTATAGCCCCCATATAACGGTACCTCCCGATATTCGGTATTTTGATGATTTTAGCGACATTATTCACTGGAATTGTTTCAAATTTGGTAATTGAAGTTCCAAATGGATACTACACCCTAAGACTGAAAATTGTATGTGCAGGTCCACGTCTTCGTATAGCCCCATATAACGGCACCTCGCTATGTTCGGTATTTTATGGGTGTGAAGATAAATTGGAAAGTTAAATTGGATGTTAACAGAACACAGTCACTTAACAGAGCTCTTTTAAGGACTTAAGAGAGCTTTGTTAAAGACTTAGTAAAAAGAAAATTTTGAAAAATATAATTATTTGTTAATTATTATATTAAAATTTATTACTTCGGTAATAAAAATTACTTGAATACAAATTAAATAAATACTATGCAGCACCAACTATGGAACAAACCGTTTCAGACACCCGAATTGGGTCATATCTTTATTATGATGTAAAAAAACGGAATGGACCACTGTGCAAAGCCTATAAAACCTGCGCGGATCAAACTAGGCTTAAATGAAAGGTCTCTCCGAGCACTTTCAGCCCATATATAGGTTATAGTCCAAAACCGTTTCAGAGACCCAAATTGGACCCATCCTTAATAATAATAAGGTCCTAACAGATTGAACCACTGTGCAAAGCCTATAAAACCTGCGCGGATCAAACTAGGCTTAAATGAAAGGTCTCTCCGAGCACTTTCAGCCCATATATAGGTTATAGTCCAAAACCGTTTCAGAGACCCAAATTGGACCCATCCCTAATAATAATAAGGTCCTAACAGATTGAACCACTGTGCAAAGGCTATAAAACCTGCGCGGATCAAACTAGGCTTATATAAAAGGTCTCTCCGAGCACTTTCAGCCCATATATAGGTTATAGTCCAAAACCGTTTCAGAGACCCAAATTGGACCCATCCAGATAATAAGAAGGTCCTAACAGATTGAACCACTGTGCAAAGCCTATAAAACCTGCGCGGATCAAACTAGGTTTAAATAAAAGGTCTCTCCGAGCACTTTCAGCCCATATATAGGTTATAGTCCAAAACCGTTTCAGAGACCCAAATTGGACCCATCCAGATAATAAGAAGGTCCTAACAGATTGAACCACTGTGCAAAGCCTATAAAACCGTCTTACCGTAAAACGTCTTACTAGGCATGTTTTTCCAACGCCCGCATTTCCAACCAAGACGATTTTAAAAAGAAATTTATATTCCTCCATATTAGATTAAATGCTAAAACAGAGAAATATATTAATTAATAAAGGAAGAGCAACAAAATTTCCGCGAAGAGGTCTTCTATCGCCTAGGAAGCTAAGATGCCAAATAAGGGTAAAACCAATTGAAAAATGGGACCAAGACGCTGGAAATAGCCGAAATCAGCGGCTTCATATAAGGGTTATACCACAGCATGGTCCTATTCTTATAATTATTTGAAAGAATGTGTTATTCTTCCCAAAATCTCAAATTACTAACATTTGAGAAATTTAAAGGGGCTACATTATTTGAGGGACTACATCAATTTAGACCGACCTGATACATATTTTGTACAACTGATTTTTCATGAAACCCCTAGGACTGTATCAAATTTAAAACTCTATCGTAACTTTTGCGAAGTATACAGCAAAATATTTGAGGCCCTTTGTGTTTGGTTAAGCTATATAAAATGGACCCTAAAAACATTTGACCCGAAACCACTTTTTGGGATTTTTATCTACAAACCAAACAATTTTCCAAGTGTAATTTCCCGCAGTGTAATTACTGACGATAGCTCATAGTCACCGTATAACGTTACATGTGAGTTAATGTTACTTTTAAGGTTTCGCAAGAATTTTCCGAGGATATGAATCCTTTTCTTTCTAAATTTTCAACTTACTCCACTATTTTGTATAGTCCGCATATAACAGTGCTCTTCATATTCGGTATTTCACTGATTGCAGTCCCAATGAATTTTGCATTTTAAGTTCTCATTGGATGGATTATTTCCATATCTAGTCAATTTTTTGGAGTTTTGGACCTCAGAATCGATAGTAATTTCTAAATTGAAATCCTGGTAATATGACTTTAATTTAACTATCATAAATAAAGTTTATAAAAGTTAGGGACTCCAAAGTATGGTAAAGAGTAGAAATCTTTGTCGATTATATTATATCTCGGAGCCTTTCCGTTCACCATTTGAATTACTTTAGAGTCACCAAATTTAATATGCGTCTTTCAAACTTTGCACAGGCTTTTATATTATTATTACGCTGATTGATGTTAGAAAAGGTATATATTTGTCCTCATTTAGACGTAGCCTTCATATAATATTATCTCCTAATATTAGTCAACAAAATGTGCTCTAATGTGGCCGATTAGAGGTATTTTGAATGGCTCAAAAGCATTTTCGAGTTTATAAATCATTTGTCGAAAAATTACAACAAAAGTCCACTTTATCATTTATTTTCTATTCCCCAGTACCTCTTTATATTCGTTATATCATCGTAAATTTTCCAAATCAAAAGTAATTTTGAATTCGTAACTTTTAGAAGACCAGATTTTAAGGAATTTAGTTTTTGCCGGTGTAAAATCCTATGTCATTAATCTATACCCGCCTGTATATGTGGGCGATCGTTGAAATCGCAATAAAGGCGAAATATTTAGGTTAATCTTTGAACTACAATATTCCTAGGAAGTTAGAAGATATCAGTTTCGTTTAGGTATAATAATACCACTAAAAATTCGTCCTTTTGCATGTTGTTACAATTTCTACCGAATTATCTGTAACTTGACATTTAAAGTTTTCGGTATTGTGAAATCAATACCGGAAATAACTGGCTACTATTGGTTCCCCATTAGGCATAGCCTCAATTTAAAAGTACGTCGAGATTTTTAATGTTTTGATGCTTTAAAAATTATTTTTTAGTCAAAATTGAAAACCATATAACGGCATGTATAGAAAATATGCAAAATTTCTCGATTTTTTCGGTTTTTTTTTTTCAATAAGAATTTTAAATTCCAAAAGGCATTTTGAAACAATTCTACACAAAACTCCATATCAAAATAGAGAAGTCAATTTTTCTATAGAGGCTTTTCTCAACATTTTATTTCATGAAAACGTTTCCTCTCAAATTACAAATAACCAAAAGTAAATATGAGTCAAATCGGCCCAGCCGTTCTCAACTAATGTGTTACTATACTTTTTTAAATTTTTTACATACTGATTTAAAGAAGTAGGTGTGGGCAGTTCCTCTGACCCCAAACAGATACCTAAGGTTGGAGGGAGAGTCAAGATTACGTCATATACTAACTGTGGAACAGATATCGTCATGATTTTGGCAAATATTAGGATTTTAGGTAAATCAAAAAATGAGCGTAAAATTGGTCGTGGTCACTTTTTCTTTGAATAAAAAACTAAATCGGTGTACAACGAATATTTAAAAAAAAAATTATGCATATCCGTACATATAGATTAAAAAGTAGGCGTGGTCAGTTCCTCAGTCCCCAAATAAATACTTAGGATTGGAGGGAAAGTCTACGGTATGTCGTGTAATAATTTTAAAACCGATATCTTCATTATTTGGCAACTATAAGGATTTTAGATAAATCGAAATAGTGGGCGTAAAAGTAGGCGTGGTCAATATTTTGTTCTTTAAAAACCTAACTCGGGGTATGACGAACGGTTGTACAAAAAATTATGCAAATCGGTTCGGCCGTTCTCAACTGATTCCATTACCAACGGTATGGAGGGTATATTAACTTTGTTATTCCGTTTGTAACTCCTCGAAATACTCATGTCAGACCCAACAAAGTATATATATTATTGATCAGCGTAAAATTCTAAGTCGATTTAGCGATATCCGTCTTTCTGTCTGTCTGTCTAACTGTCTGTCTGTCTGTCTGTCCGTCTGTCTGTTGTAATCACGCTATCTTTCGAATGAATTGAGATAGATGGCTACAATTTTGCACACATGTTTATTTTTCCAGTAGGCAGGTTAAGTTCGTAAATGGGCCATGTAGGTCCACGTTTTCATATAGCTCCCATATAACGGTAACCCCCCTATATTCGGTATTTTGATGATTTTAGCGACGTTATTTACCGGAATTGTTTCAAATTTGGTATTTGAAGTTCCAAATGGATACTACACCCTAAGATAGAAAACTGTCTGTGCAAGTCTATGTCTTCGTATAGCCCCCATATAACGGTACCTCCCGATATTCGGTATTTTGATGATTTTAGCGACATTATTCACTGGAATTGTTTCAAATTTGGTAATTGAAGTTCCAAATGGATACTACACCCTAAGACTGAAAATTGTATGTGCAGGTCCACGTCTTCGTATAGCCCCATATAACGGCACCTCGCTATGTTCGGTATTTTATGGGTGTGAAGATAAATTGGAAAGTTAAATTGGATGTTAACAGAACACAGTCACTTAACAGAGCTCTTTTAAGGACTTAAGAGAGCTTTGTTAAAGACTTAGTAAAAAGAAAATTTTGAAAAATATAATTATTTGTTAATTATTATATTAAAATTTATTACTTCGGTAATAAAAATTACTTGAATACAAATTAAATAAATACTATGCAGCACCAACTATGGAACAAACCGTTTCAGACACCCGAATTGGGTCATATCTTTATTATGATGTAAAAAAACGGAATGGACCACTGTGCAAAGCCTATAAAACCTACGCGGATCAAACTAGGCTTAAATGAAAGGTCTCTCCGAGCACTTTCAGCCCATATATAGGTTATAGTCCAAAACCGTTTCAGAGACCCAAATTGGACCTTGGACCTTAATAATAATAAGGTCCTAACAGATTGAACCACTGTGCAAAGCCTATAAAACCTGCGCGGATCAAACTAGGCTTAAATGAAAGGTCCCTCCGAGCACTTTCAGCCCATATATAGGTTATAGTCCAAAACCGTTTCAGAGACCCAAATTGGACCCATCAAGATAATAAGAAGGTCCTAACAGATTGAACCACTGTGCAAAGCCTATAAAACCTGCGCGGATCAAACTAGGCTTAGATGAAAGGTCTCTCCGAGCACTTTCAGCTCATATATAGGTTATAGTCCAAAACCGTTTCAGAGACCCAAATTGGACCCATCCTTAATAATAATAAGGTCCTAACAGATTGAACCACTGTGCAAAGCCTATAAAAAGTGCGCGGATCAAACTGGGCTTAAATGAAAGGTCTCTCCGAGCACTTTCAGCCCATATATAGGTTATAGTCCAATATTTTTCTTCGACATTTCCTCTTTTATGTTTTATCGCTAAAGTTCTTATTTTATTTTTAATTTCTTTAAATGTTCTACGTCTAAAAAAGTAATAAAACAAAATTCCCGTACCGGCATTCGAACCTACGACCCAACAGATTTCTGCGGAGCCACTCAACCGACTCGGCCACTGCACCAGTGTGTAGGCGTTGGCTTAAAGTTATTAACAGTGCCGAACAGTATGAGATCATTTTTGCTGTTGTCAACGTTGATAATCAAAATAAAATTGGTAACGGACATTTTATTAATTAAAGAACCTCTCATGCAGTGGGTTGCATATTAGCGTAGGTAGTAGGTAGATTATTTTTACTATAATTATTTATACTAATAAATGTACGTTAATTTTTTTATTTGTATATATTCAAAAATTTTTATTTATATTATTTTTTCCATTATAGTTATATATTTTTATTTTCATAATTCCGTATTTTTATTTATTATTATATATATCTTTATTCCAAAAAATATTTTATTTATTATATTTTATTATAAATATGTTAAAATGTTGTATTAAAACTAATTCCTTTTTATACTTATTTATATTGTTGTTAAATAGAAACATTTTTTTATTTTGAAATACCCACTTCACGATATTTCACACATTCACATCAGTTCATATTTTTTATTCAATTGCATTTATGTGAAGTAACCTATCTGAAATGCAAAATTCCAAAGAATGTGAACCGTTACATTTCGCACGTACAATTGTTGTTGTTTGTCTTAATGTACGTTTTTTTCTGACGAATAACTCTTGTTTATGTTTTCACAAAAAATACTACACAACTTAAGTTCACCATCGTCGTGATCTTGTGGTAGCTTAAGTGGTAAAGCTGTTTTGTTTCATGCCTTGCGTCGCGAGTTCGAATCCCGCGGAAGGCGTGTTTTTCTATTTTTAAAAAATATGTTTTTTTTTAAGAATTTTTTACAGAATAAATGTAATTTATGTAAGTATCTGTTATTAAAGTTTATATGTTGGAGCCATAAGTAATTGATTTTAAATTCAAAATTTCAGGAAGACTTTAAATATTTATATATATAATAAACAACCACCAAATTATACAAGCAGCAATCGAACACCAAGAGTGGACAAATAGTTTTTAAAAATTGTAAACATATTTAAGGCAATCATTAAGTCTAATATTCTGTAAGGCCATATCATACATTTATACATATCTATTATAAATTGGCTTACAGCTATATTGATCATTTTACAATTTGTAGGTGTTCTATATTATATTAATGTAATTTTTGATGTAGAAAAACATTTTTGGGGTAAAAGTATAAAACTTTCCTTCAACAGGATTTGAACCCAGGCCGAATGTTTCGTACGCCAGCGCGCTAACTGCTGAGCCACTCGACATACATTGCAGGTTGCGACTATGGCAAAAACGAATAATGAAAATCTCACTAAGTATTGATGTGCAAAACTGTCCAAAAATTGCGTTTGGCGCCACTTGTTAAATGCGTATTCTCATCTCTCTCTTTTCGTCAGCGACTTCTTCATTTCATTGTTTCTAAGTAAATTCTACGACGGTTTTTGTACGCCTACTGAGATACAAACACTATCTCTCTTCTTCCATCTCGCTCTCTCTCGCAATTGAATAAAAAATATGAACTGATGTGAATGTGTGAAATATCGTGATGTGGGTATTTCAAAATAAAAAAATGTTTCTATTTAACAACAATATAAATAAGTATAAAAAGGAATTAGTTTTAATACAACATTTTAACATATTTATAATAAAATATAATAAATAAAATATTTTTTGGAATAAAGATATATATAATAATAAATATAAATACGGAATTATGAAAATAAAAATATATAACTATAATGGAAAAAATAAATATAAATAAAAATTTTTGAATATATACAAATAAAAAAATTAACGTACATTTATTAGTATAAATAAGTATAGTAAAAATAATCTACCTACTACCTACGCTAATATGCAACCCTCTGCATGAGAGGTTCTTTAATCAATAAAATGTCCGTTACCAATTTTATTTTGATTATCAACGTTGACAACAGCAAAAATGATCTCATACTGTTCGGCACTGTTAATAACTTTAAGCCAACGCCTACACACTGGTGCAGTGGCCGAGTCGGATGAGTGGCTCCGCAGAAATCTGTTGGGTCGTAGGTTCGAATGCCGGTACGGGAATTTTGTTTTATTACTTTTTTAGACGTAGAACATTTAAAGAAATTAAAAATAAAATAAGAACTTTAGCGATAAAACATAAAAGAGGAAGTGTCGAAGAAAAATATTGGACTATAACCTATATATGGGCTGAAAGTGCTCGGAGAGACCTTTCATTTAAGCCTAGTTTGATCCGCGCACTTTTTATAGGCTTTGCACAGTGGTTCAATCTGTTAGGACCTTATTATTATTAAGGATGGGTCCAATTTGGGTCTCTGAAACGGTTTTGGACTATAACCTATATATGGGCTGAAAGTGCTCGGAGAGACCTTTCATCTAAGCCTAGTTTGATCCGCGCAGGTTTTATAGGCTTTGCACAGTGGTTCAATCTGTTAGGACCTTATTATTATTAAGGATGGGTCCAATTTGGGTCTCTGAAACGGTTTTGGACTATAACCTATATATGGGCTGAAAGTGCTCGGAGAGACCTTTCATTTAAGCCTAGTTTGATCCGCGCAGGTTTTATAGGCTTTGCACAGTGGTTCAATCTGTTAGGACCTTCTTATTATCTGGATGGGTCCAATTTGGGTCTCTGAAACGGTTTTGGACTATAACCTATATATGGGCTGAAAGTGCTCGGAGAGACTTTTCATCTAAGCCTAGTTTGATCCGCGCAGGTTTTATAGGCTTTGCACAGTGGTTCAATCTGTTAGGACCTTCTTATTATCTGGATGGGTCCAATTTGGGTCTCTGAAACGGTTTTGGACTATAACCTATATATGGGCTGAAAGTGCTCGGAGAGACCTTTCATTTAAGCCTAGTGTGATCCGCGCAGGTTTTATAGGCTTTGCACAGTGGTTCAATCTGTTAGGACCTTATTATTATTAAGGATGGGTCCAATTTGGGTCTCCGAAACGGTTTTGGACTATAACCTATATATGGGCTGAAAGTGCTCGGAGAGACCTTTCGTTTAAGCCTAGTTTGATCCGCGCAGGTTTTATAGGCTTTGCACAGTGGTTCAATCTGTTAGGACCTTATTATTATTAAGGATGGGTCCAATTTGGGTCTCTGAAACGGTTTTGGACTATAACCTATATATGGGCTGAAAGTGCTCGGAGAGACCTTTCATCTAAGCCTAGTTTGATCCGCGCAGGTTTTATAGGCTTTGCACAGTGGTCCATTCCGTTTTTTTACATCGTAATAAAGATATGACCCAATTCGGGTGTCTGAAACGGTTTGTTCCATAGTTGGTGCTGCATAGTATTTATTTAATTTGTATTCAAGTAATTTTTATTACCGAAGTAATAAATTTTAATATAATAGTTAACAAATAATTATATTTTTCAAAATTTTCTTTTACTAAGTCTTTAACAAAGCTCTGTTAAGTCCTTAACAGAGCTCTGTTAAGTGACGGTGTTCTGTTAACATCCAATTTAACTTTCCAATTTATCTTCACACCCATCGGTATTTTGATGATTTTAGCGACATTATTAACCGAAATTGTTTAAAATTTGGTATTGTCGGTGCGGGTCCAGTTTCGAATTTGAATATGGCAATGGCTTATGACAAACAATGCATATGTATGTCCACGTCGTATAGACCCCAATATAACGGCTATATTCGGTATTTTTAAAATTTTAACAGAATTTTTTAAGGATTTTATTTTTTGAAAATTTCCAAATTCGTTGCAAATGGTGGAGGGTATTAAAAGTTCGGCCCGGCCAAACTTACTACTTTTTAACTTGTTTTATATATAGAAGAAGAAGATATATAAAGTTTAAGTAATGTATTGTTTTGAATAATAAAAAATTGTATGTACAATGTTACCCCAATCCCAGTATATGATATGCCTTTAAATTAAAACTAATCCAACATAGTTTTATGCATCTGAACTCGCTTATTCAATAAATTGTTAATGACATCCGAAGTTCACTCAATTTTTTAGTAAAAAGTTGTAAACACTCAGTATTATTAATGCGCGAAAAAAACGTTTGACCAGACACATATTCAGCTGTGTAACTGTGTGACACATATATCGGAAAATAAAAATGATTTTTTTAAATGCGGTATATATCTATATATATATATGTTGCAAGGCACGGTCGACGAAGGAGTTTTTGATGTAACAGACAAAACCAACATACATGGTTATGCTACTTCGTTCAGGTTGAACGAAAGCATAACAAGTGGAGAAAGATGTAAATGTTTATAATTGCGGTTGTAAGATTTAGAAGACTTCAAAAGAATTTTAGTTTTATTTAATTCTTTGGTTCCTCTTCTATTGAGCTTACGATCTTGTCACTTGGGCAAAAAATGTTTTTTGTCATAGAAGTTATTTTTAAAATAACTTCTGGGGAGAATATCCCAGACAAGAAACAAGGGAACTGATGAGGATTGGTGGCTCTTTCCGAAACCTAAGTATTCCCTGCCTTACCCCCTGATAAACATTACCATCGTTCTCCACTAATAAACAAACGTTGTTTTTATAAAAACAACAATAAAAAAATTTTAGTTTTATTTAATTCTTTGGTTTCTCTTCTACTGAGCTTACGATCTCGTCACTTGGGTAATAAATGCTTTTTGTCATAGAAGTTATTTTTAAAATAACTTCTGGGGAGAATATCCCCGACAAGAAACAAGGAAACTGATGAGGATTGGTGGCTCTTTCCGAAACCTAAGTATTCCCTGCCTTACCCCCTGATAAACATTACCATTGTTCTACACTAATAAACAAACGTTGTTTTTATAAAAACAACAATTAAAGAATTTTAGTTTTATTTAATTCTTTGGTTTCTCTTCTATTGAGCTTACGATCTCGTCACTTGGGTAAAAAATGTTTTTTTTTTTTTGTCACAGAAGTTATTTTTAAAAAAAATTCTGGGGAGAGTATCCCAGACAAGAAACAAGGGAACTGATGAGGATTGGTGGCTCCTTCCGAAATCTAGGTATTCCCTGCCTTACCCCCGGTAAATATTACCATCGTTCTCCACTAATAAACAAACGTTGTTTTTATAAAAACAACAATAAAAGGGACAAAGCCTGACCATTTTGCAACAACAAAATACTACGGTATCCCGAACAAACAAGCCAATACTGTTCTATTAATAGACAAGGCACGGTCGACGAAGGGCTTTTTATTGTAACAGACAAAACCAACTTACATGGTTATGCTACTTCGTTCAGGTTGAACGAAAGCATAAAAAGTGGAGAAAGATGTAAATGTTTATAATTGCGGTTGTAAGATTTAGAATACTTTCCAAAAGAATTTTAGTTTTATTTAATTCTTTGGTTCCTCTTCTATTGAGCTTACGATCTCGTCACTTGGGTAAAAATGTTTTTTGTCATTGAAGTTATTTTTAAAATAACTTCTGGGGAGAATATCAGAGACAAGAAACAAGGGAACTGATGAGGATTGGTGGCTCTTTCCGAAACCTAAGTATTCCCTGCCTTACCCCCTGGTAAACATTACCATCGTTCTCGACTAATAAACAAACGTTGTTTTTATAAAAACAACAATAAAAGGGATAAAGCCTGACCATTTTGCAAAAACAAAAAAAGTAGGTATTTATATTTTAAAATTATTTTATCATACATTTTTTTTGGTTCCCTGCTTAACTTATTTGCTAATTTATGACATCTCTTAACGACAACCTTGGTCCGGATTTTACCAATAACTCTTATATTAAGTCTGCCCTCTGCTCTAATGACCAGCATTTCAAACTTGCTCATTTGTATTGCCGAATTATAAAGGCTCTGTTGAAGCTTGAGGAGTTAAGGCGTGTTTGTAGATAGTACATTATATCGTACCGGAAACTTGTCTTATTATTTATTGAATTCGTATTTGGACATGTTAAGATCTTTTTTGGCGTTATTTACTTGTCTACAGGTAGTTTACTCGATTTTGAAATCAGTCATAGAGACATGTTTTCCAAATATTCAAATATAGTCGTTTTAGGTGATTTCAACGTTAATTTGTTTGATGTTTCTAAATCAAACCCGCTTGCCACTCTTTTTGTGCCAGATTCAATATGTCGATAAATCATAACTCAAAGCCATCACATTTTGATTTAGGCACGCATGGTTTCCAATGTTTATTCTCCGTCAGAATTTATAGTTTTTTTCGCAATTATAATACAACTAGCTGAACCCGGTGCGCTTCGCTACCCCTTTTGATTTTATATGCATTCAAAATTTATTTACGAATATATTTTGGTTAAAAAAAAACAAATTTTATAATTAAAAAAAAAATTATTGCACTACTTTAATGCGTAAATATACAAAACCATTAGAAAAACGGTAACATGACATACATACACGAAGGGTTTGTCCTTCGGATTTATTTATTTCATAGCAAATACCAAGCGTGCAGTAAACTGCAATCTTTTGAAGTTGAGTGGTATTTCTGTTGCAATTAATGAATTCAAGATAGCAACATACTTCGCCGTAATAAGCGTATTTCAAATTAATTGTTGTGTTGTTTTTTAGTGTTAGCCTAAGGCGTTGTGGGTCAATGGTTCTTATTAAAATCATATCCCAATCTGATCCGATTTAAATATAATTTTAAAAAAAATACTTTTACACCAAATTCCGCCACACCTTTCATATTTCATTGAAATTGGTGCGTCAAATACGTGAAATCGGCCGAGAATATATATATGGGAGCTATATCCAAATCTTAACTAATTTCCAATTAATTTGTCACATTTATTATTGTAACCACACATATGTTAGCTATACCCAAACCTCAACTGATTTCAATAAAATTTGGCAATTTTTTCTGGTGCCAGATTTCGTCTTTCTCGCTTTGGGTGCATCAAATATGTGAAATCGGCTGAGTATATATGTGGGAGCTATAATTAAATCCGAGCGTATTTGAATATAATTTGTCAAATTTATTTTTGTACCAAGTTTAGCCACTCATGCCGAATTTCATTGGAACCGGAAATACGTATCGTGTTTTGTGCATCAAATATGTGAAATCGGCGGAAAATATATATGGGAGCTATATCCAAATCTGAACCGATTTTACTATAATTTGACAAATGTATATTCGTTTTAATTTCCCCTACAGATTCCAAATTTCATTGAAATTAGAGATACATAGCGTGTTTGGTGCATCAAATACATGAAATCGGTCGAAAATATATATGGGAGCTATATCCAAATCTGAACCGATTTCAATATAATTTGAAAAATTCATTTTTGCTCCCGATTCCGTTACTTATTTTAAATTTCATTAAATTTGGACATACATATCTTATTTGGACCACCAAATACATGAAATCGGCCGAAAATATATATGGGAGCTATATCCAACTCTGAACCGATTTCAATATAATTTGGGAAATAAATTTTTTTTAGATAAAATCTATCACACGTTTCAAATTTCATTGAAATTGGGGATACATAGCGTGTTTGGTGCATCAAATGCTTGAAATCGGCCGAAAATATATATGGGAGCTATATCCAAATCTGAACCGATTTCAATATAATTTGACAAATTTATTTTCGGATCAAATCCAGTCACATATTCCAAATTTCATTGCAATCATAGCAAATACCAAGCGTGCAGTAAACTGCAATCTTTTGAAGTTGAGTGGCATTTCTGTTGCAATTAATGAATTCGAGATAGCAACATACTTCGCCGTAATAAGCGTATTTCAAATTAATTGTTGTGTTGTTTTTTAGTGTTAGCCTAAGGCGTTGTGGGTCAATGGTTCTTATTAAAATCATATCTCAATCTGATACGATTTAAATATAATTTTAAAAAAATTACTTTTACACCAAATTCCGCCACACCTTTCATATTTCATTGAAATTAGTGCGTCAAATACGTGAAATCGGCCGAGAATATATATATGGGAGCTGTATCCAAATCTTAACTAATTTCCAATTAATTTGTCACATTTATTATTGTAACCACACATATGTTAGCTATACCCAAACCTCAACTGATTTCAATAAAATTTGGAAATTTTTTTTGGTGCCAGATTTCGTCTTTCTCGCTTTGTGTGCATCAAATATGTGAAATCGGCTGAGTATATATATGGGAGCTATAATTAAATCTGAGCGTATTTGAATATAATTTGTCAAATTTATTTTTGTACCAAATTTAGCCACTCATGCCGAATTTCATTGGAATCGGAAATACGTATCGTGTTTTGTGCATCAAATATGTGAAATCGGCGGAAAATATATATGGGAGCTATATCCAAATCTGAACCGATTTCAATATAATTTGAAAAATTCATTTTTGCTCCCGATTCCGTTACTTATTTTAAATTTCATTAAATTTGGACATACATATCTTATTTGGTCCACCAAATACATGAAATCGGCCGAAAATATATATGGGAGCTATATCCAAATCTGAACCGATTTCAATATAATTTGGGAAATAAATTTTTTTAGATAAAATCTATCACACGTTTCAAATTTCATTGAAATTGGGGATACATAGCGTGTTTGGTGCATCAAATGCTTGAAATCGGCCGAAAATATATATGGGAGCTATATCCAAATCTGAACCGATTTCAATATAATTTGACAAATTTATTTTCGGATCAAATCCCGTCACATATTCCAAATTTCATTGGAATCGAACATTCATATTGTGTTTGAGGCTTCAAATGAACGAAATCGGTCGAAAATATATATGGGAGCTATATCCAAATCTGAACCGATTACAATATAATTTAGCAAACTTATTTTGTTCCAAATTCCGTTACACATTCCAAATTTGTAGACTGTATCTTTAACCGATCAATAGATATGTGCATATAAAATCTAAATTTTTGGGAGGTACCTCCGATTCTGATGCTATATCTCCAGTTCCAAGTGGAAATTCAAAAATGTATATAGCCTATGTTACTTTCAGGCGATGTTGCAGTATATATGGAAATTTTCAGAAAAATCTATTCAGCAGTTTTCGAGTCCATAAATTACAAACAAACAAACAAACAAACAAACAAACGTACAAACATTTTCCTCTTTTATAGATATAGATTGATTGGGATCGATTGTTTACTCTTTTATGCGAGTTTGATAGCTATGCTTTTTATAGGTCAGTAGATGTAAACTTGAAGTGTACATTTATAACAAATCTACTTGCAGATCTTTTTTCACGCGTTCCGGTTCTGCGAAAGAAAATTAATATTAATTCAGACCGCTGGATTGAAGCAATGAATAATGTAGCTTTTGCTAGATCGGCTAGAGACTTAGCTTTTTCCACCTTCCAATGTAATAGATGTCAAGAAAATTGGTCCACTTACTGCAGATATCGGAATATGGCTAGAACCGTAACGCGCAGGGCGAAAAGGAAATACTTATCTAAACTCTTTGATAATGCAAATTCTGCTGGAATATGGAAAAGCTAAGGATGTGTAGAAAGCGATCCTAATGTAATTAGCATTTTTTGCTCAAAATAATTCCGACCCAGATAATGACATCGATTTCTTTCTGTCTTTAGCTCTGTTTCTGAAATTGAGGGTTACGAAGTCTTGAGCAGAATCAAATGCAAGTCGGTTGGTGTTGATGAAATTCCAAAATACTTTCTTAAATTGGCGTTTCCGTGTATTTCTGACTTTGTTCTACATTTAGTGAACTACATTTGTTTATTTTTTTTTTATGATTGCGTCCCCATTGCAATTATGGGGTTTATGTCCAATTTGGTTTTGGTCATAACCTCCATAATAATGTGCGGATTATGCCGCTTCCAATCCCCATGGGGAATATGACCGTTTGCTGTATGGACTACTAAAAAATTGTTAATTTTAGAAATCTTTGTTTCGCGGTTGCCAGTGCGGAACATACACAAAGGAGAAAACCTCAAGGCACAGCCAAAGGCCTGCTACTTGCAAAAATTATGAAATTTAGTTGCAGGACCAAATCCAAACGCTTTGGCAATTTTCTAGGGGTTATGACCGAACCCCCGTATGGAATGGGCGGCTAACGCGAAAGAAAGTTTACTACGTTTAATATCTTTTGTAAGCAGTCCCCACAGAAAACGGACATACTCCCCATAATTGCAATGAGTTTATGACCATAGGGATTATGTCCGGCCGCCAGTATTGGATTTTCCATTTTAAATACAAGTGTAAATGGGGATGGCGGAAATATCAACCTAGATGATGCCACAAACCTCGAAATGTTGGTTCTAGACTCACGATTTTACATATGTATCTACGTATCTAGGCGAGCTGGGTCGATTTAGCTATGTGTGTATGTCTGTCCATTTTTACAGGTACACGCTACAGGTCACAATTATGACGTAAACTTCACGAAATTTTGCGTTAAGTCAAGGTTAGGGTCAGAATAAAAACCTTTAGGGAACAGCGAAGAAGCGCACCTCCTGGGATCGACATAGCACAGCGGATGAAATCGGCCATACCTTTTGTGTGAAATAACCATTTTCAAACACAATATTTCACTTTGTATAAATTTTGTTAATGAACGATTTATATTTTTGATTGTCTACTTTGGCATTGAAGAAATGCATCATCTGATTTAAACATTGTTTTAGGCAATAATATTATAATGATATTATTGATTTAAACATTGTTTTAGGCAATAATATTATTGGCTTTGTCGAACACCATAAGGTTCGGGGTGTTACTCTTGATAGAGAACTATCGTTTAGTAATCATATTGATATTCTATCCAGTATTTTAACGCACCAAATTTGAATATGCCTTTATGTGTTAAAAAACTTACTATATGGTATTGAGATTGTGTCAGGTTGCACTGGTTTCCAACTCTCTTTATTGCGGAGAATTGTAAATGCAGTTGCACGGTTTGTCTATAAGTTTCCTATAAGAATTCATGTTTCAAATTATGTTAAGTATTTTCTGAGTTGCTAATTACACAATTTTATCTCTTATCGAATCCTACCAAGGATTTTATAAGGTAGTTAAAGATGCTGAGCCTGTATCTTTAACTAGAATCTTTTCACATTCAACCAGAAACACACAATTGATTATACCTAGGAGTATTGATGCACGATCATTTGTAGTTCGGGTTGCACAAATTAACAGTCGACGCTGTTACGGAATTCCAAAGTAGTGTCGACGCGGACAACAAGATATGTCATCCCAAAAGTAACGGTGGTATTGGTGCTGACAAGTAGAATAAGGGTGAAGAAATTATATTAATTTCAAAATTGCGAATTTTTGGAATTTGGATTATTGAAAATGCAAAAATAAATCACATAAATGGTTTAATTTCAAAACTCTCATATTATTCTTCTGAATGTACAAGACGTATTGTGTTAACGGTTTTTTTTTTTCAAACACATTGACTTTGTCTACACAATCTTGTGCTAAGTATTTGATCGACATTAGCACTCAACAATTACCCAGTTTGATTCATGTGTGTCACTTTAAACGGTTGGATCATTGAATGGTCGACTCGACAATTTGCATGGTGTTCTCCAAAAAAAAAAAACGTATGTCAACGATGACAGCGAACCATGTCGTCGACGGGGTTTTGTCATTTGTGCACTTGTGCTTAAATTGAGTGTAGAGAGTTTCTGTGTATGATGTAATTGTAAGACAATAAACACATATTAAAAATAAAATGAAGTACAAATTCATATTATTCTTCTAATTATAGGCAGAGACCCAACTCTCATGTCATAGAAAAAGTATAAATTCTTAGTAA
This sequence comes from Musca domestica, assembly GCF_030504385.1. NCBI lineage: Eukaryota > Metazoa > Arthropoda > Insecta > Diptera > Muscidae > Musca > Musca domestica. Next base: position 1,210,286 of record NW_026712410.1, on the reverse strand, counting down.
CCAAAATGTCCAGAAAATCCAATTTTTTGGCATATTCATAAATTTCTGGTCATAAAACAATAGGCAAATTTTAAAATGAAAATATTAAAAAGAAATTTAAAATTCAATTCGTTTGAAGGAGAAAAGGAAACTATAGTTGTATTCATTTTAATTTATACCTCTGCCTGTTCGCAAAATGTGTAGTATTCCTTCAAAAATCATCAAAATGACGAATATTTGGAGGTACCGTTATATGGGGGCTATAAGAAACGTGGACCTGCATAGATTATTTGGTTATCATAGTTTGTAATACCCATTACGAACTTCAAGTACAAAATTTGAAACAATTCCGTTTAATATTGTCGCTAAAATCATAAAAATACCAAATATCGAGAGGTTCGTTACATGGGGGAAATATGAAAATGTGGACCGAGGTGGCCCATTACAAACTTTACCTGTCTACTGGCAAGCTTGTGAAGGAAGAGTTTATGTGAAGCTGAAGCCAGTGTTGATAATGTCAACCAGTTGTTTTCTACTAAAGCCCTCATGAGCGTAGAACTTGTTGATTTACCTTTCAAAAATCCACGTAGGAATTTAGAAATCAATGTCGTTGTAAAATGAGTTAATCTACAGGACACAAGAGTCCAAAAAGCTTTGGTATTGTACTTACTTTTGCAATAAATTTATAGTTAACGAAATTATTATCGGAATTAAACTATCTAAAATTTCATCATCACGCACTGTTATACAAAGGGATTTCTCAAATTGTTGGTGCTATAATTGTATTAAATATCAGGACTACTTTGAGAATAAAATAATTGAAAAAAGGTAGCAAACATATTTGAAATTTACAAACCATCAGATCACTACTGCAAAACTTCACAAAGCTATGGTCTTTTTTTGCTTTTTTTTTTGGAAATAAGAATGTTAAAGAAACCTTTCAGATTGCGTTTAAAATTAGGCTTCATTCATTAGGAAATATTTTGAATAAGTCAGCACATAATTTAACTTCTTAAAAACCTTTTCTTTAACAAAAAAAAAGCAAGAGCTTTTTTACTAGTTGGAAAAAGCTTTATTAATTTGATCATAGAAGTCTTGAACATATTTATTTGTTTGATACAAACACCTGTCGAATATTAATTCCAAAATTCATAAAATTCAGTAGCAAAGACAAGGAATTATAAAGATAGGACAAAAAAGAGTTAAAAATGGTAACCCTATGAAAATACATCTGTTGTTATATCCATGCATCAACGCTTGGGAGCATTGATATGTCAAAAAAAAAATTAAATGTTTTTTCAAATATAAGTTGATTTTTAAATGTTTTTTTTATACGACGTCATTCGGAGGTTATTATAATTCGCGTATTTCAACAATTTTTACAAATTTAAATAATTTTTCATTCAACATTTTCAATTCCAAAATTGGTTTGACAGTTCATTGTCCAAGCGGCTGTGTCGATGCGTCTACCTATATTCTTCTACCATGGTTATATCATAACAACATAGTAACCAATGCTAACTGATTCAAACCGCTAAGACAATATGAAAAATTTTAGAAAGGTGTATGGAATAGAACTTTTAAACCACATTTTTGGATTTTCCAAACTTTCATTTGTCATGCGTCTCTGTAATTGTAGTTTTATACCCTCCACCGTAGTATGGAGTCAGCCGAGTCAGCCATGCCACGATCGAACCATAGACAATGGCACACATGAATTAAAATGGGGGATGTTGTTGGTTGTCATTGCCTATCAAATACATAGCGCATGATTGAGTAGACAAAGTCAGTGTGTCGAAAAAAGCATAATTCATTCAATTCGTCTTGTGCAGGCCTTTAGTTTAAAGTAGAACTAACATACGAATCTTCGCAACTAAAGAAAAAGGGACAATTTCATCCAATTTATAGCCTTAGGCTTCTTTGTAATCGCGGTGTGAAAATTGAAGAACCTCAAAAAAGAAAAGGCCAACCTCAATGTACAAACTGCCAAGAGTATGGGCATACCAAAACGTATTGCAAATTGCTATCGGTTTGTGTTACTTGTGGTGACCTTCACAAATCATCGGAATGTCCACATCCAAAACTGACCCAAGCGTCAAAAAGTGCAGCAATTGCGGTGGAAATCATACTGCAAACTACAGAGGATGTCCTGCATATATCCACTTAACAAAATCTATCTTAACCACAAAAAAGCCTGCAAGCTACCGGGTACGGTAGAGGAAGAGGAATGAAACCACCGCTCCTAATTACAATCTCCCCTCACAGAATATGCAATACTTATATTCTGATACTTTGAGAAATGACTCACCCAACTAAAAAAATTCAAATATAGAATCATCTATCGAAAAACTAATCGTCACCATGAATTCTTTTATGACAGGTATGCAAAGCATGATGCAAGAAATTGTGAGAAATCAATCTATGATTATGCAAATAGTTTTAAAACACAAATAGATAAAATTCGAGTCTGTTTTTGGAACGCAAACGGCTGAAGCCAACATAAACACGAGGTCGAAAACTTTATTCACTCACTCAACATACTTTACTGGTATCTGAAACTCATTTCACTTCTAGAAACTGTTTTAGAATAAACGGTTACAGTACATACGACACTAACATCCTAGTGGGAGAGCTTGCGGCGGCACTGCGGTGATAATTTCTAATAAAATTCAGCATTACCCCATGCCAGAATATAAGTTTGACCACCTACAAGCTACAACAGTTGCTCTATCTTCAACGAATACAGCTATATCTGCAATTATCTACCAAACAAATATAAATATTATCTACCAAATAAATATACAAACTGGATGAAGTACAAAGAATATGTCAGTACACATGTGAATTCTAACACTTCTCTAAAGTCCGGAGAAGAAATTGACAATGCAGTTAAAATATTTACTTCGGTAGTCAACACCGCTGTCAATGTTGCCACTCCCACTAAATTTTCTAAACTAGAAAATAATTCCTACAATCCATCGACGATTCGAAAACTCGTGTCTGATAAAAGGAAGGCCAGAAGAGAATGGCAGAAGCACCGCTCACCTAGGTTTCGGGAAAAACTAAAAGAATCTGAAAAACTCTTACAACAAGCACTCAGATTAAATGAAGAGCGAAACCTAAAAATATTCCTAAATAACCTGGATCCCACAGAGAGAACTGACTACAGCTTATGGAAAGCCAAAAAAAAAACTTGAATAGACCTATCGCCCACGAATCTCCAATTCGCCTAGAAAATGGGACTTGGGCAAGAACTACAGCAGAAAAAGTAAACGCATTTGCCAAACACCTTGAATCTGTATTTACCCCAAATCCGGACCATCGATAGTTGTTCAACCTTTAATTCTCTAAAAGAAATCGAAAGTTCTATAGCCTCGATGAAACTAAAAAAAATCCCCGGTAAAGATAGAATTACTCCAAACATGCTCAAAAAATTACCAACACCGGTCGTTAAACTATTGTTATTTATATTTAACAGGATTTTTCGAGTAGGGTACTTCCCGTCTGTATGGAAAGAATCTGAAATAGTAATGATTCCGAAACCTGGAAAAGATCCAACGCAGGTAAAATCGTATAGACCCATCAGTCTTCTATCTATACTCTCAAAGCTGTTCGATACAACATTACTAAGGAAGTTAACTCCCCATATTACAAGTAGCAATATTATCCCCGACCACCAATTCGGCCTCTGTAAGAACCACAGTACTATTGAGCAAGTGAATGTCAAACATTAGAATGACATTCGAAAGGAAGGAATACTGCTTGGCGTTATTTATAGACATTTCCCAAGCGTTTGACAGAGTCTGGCTTCTTGGAATTCTATACAAAATTTGTGAAACTCTACCTAAAAACACTCATAAACTTTTTTGAAATTCGTACTTTCAAATTCGAGAAAAATATTGGCTGGCGTCCCACAGGGTAGTATCTTAGGACCAATTCTGTATGTGTTATTTACTGCCGATATGTCCACAACCAATGAAACTCTAACCTCAACGTTTGCTGATGATACTGCTTTCATTAGCATACACAAGGATCCTCTGATTGCGTCGGAAAAACTACAATACCATGTATATCTTCTCGAAAATTGGCTGACAAAATGAAGAATGTCGGTAAATGCTAGCAAGTGCATACACGTTACTTTTGCTCTAAGACGTGAACTTTGCCCCACGATAAAAATCTTTAATACTCAAGTTCCACAGAAAGATACCGTAAAATATCTCGGAATGCACCTGGACCGAAGACTTACATGGAAGCAACACATCGATGCAAAAATCACGCAAATTAAACCAAAAAAGGCCAATCTTGAGTGGTTAATTGGTATACGTTCTTCTATTAAATTAGAATACAAAGTCCTATTATATAAGACTGTAATAAAGCCAATTTGGACTTATGGCATACAGCTCTGGGGCTGTATTGTCTACAAAGAAGACAATCGAATATTCTTCGATCTAATACAGGTGCACCATGGTACATAAGGAACGCAAACATCCACAAGGACCTAAATATACTTACTGTTGAAGAAGAAATAAATAAGCTTTGCCGAAAGTACTTAAACAAACTATCTGAGCACCCAAATAGCTGGGCCCGCCAACTCCTGCTATTCGGAGGTCACGATAGACTGCGCAGACGTGACACTCTTTCTATCATATAGTTCATTTTTTGTCTTACTCTCTCATTATTTTCAGCTCTTGTCTGGCCAATTGAACGTCGCCCACTGTTATACTTCTACAGGTATTAGTATGCTAAATTGGAAGCTGCTTCTGTGAAGAAATCGATAAGACTATTACTGTAGTCCGCGGGATGATTAGATATAACTGTATCTAAACAAAGCAACATTATATCCGTAAGACTATTTCTGTAGTCCGCAATTCACTTAGATATAACTGTATCTAAACTGATCTTAACTACCTACTCAATTAATTCACGGATATAACTGTATCCAAAAGCCCACAAAAAACACACATCTTTATCATAAAAAAATTAACAATAATTAATAATTAAAGCATGAAAAATATGGGGTGATTGTATTGACAACCTCCCTATATAAAATATTAGTATATAAGATATGAAACCTTATTGATATTTTCATTAAATATATGAAAGATTCAATAAATTAAACAATAAAAAATGTATGTTGCCTGCAGGACTTTTGGTATTGAAAATGGGCCATACAGGTACTAAAAGATATCGCAAAATCAATGCTGTTATCCCCAGTAATCTTGGGAACATTAAAATGGACTATAGCAATTAACACAGAGGTATTATATAGAAATGACGCAATTTTATTAATGAAATCCCGAAATCTGAGATAAGCGCACTATTATGTACAGCTATTAGGACATAACCTCACTATATTTAGTCCATCCTTTCTATACACTTGAAAATGATCACAGAACATGATAAAGTTAATAAAAACTAGGGCGAGGAGAACGGTTTAAATACGTTCTTTCTCACAACTATTTACGGCGACAATTCGATTGTTTTTTAATTTATCACGAGCGATAAAGTTGCAAAGAGCGCACAAGCATTTACAATCTCTCACCAGTATAAGCAATGAACGAAAAACTCACGAAAGATAAAAGTTCGCTTCAAGCGTCGTCGATTCGATCTTTCGCGATCGTTCGTTTTTTGAGAACGTAAAATGAGCCCATGCGAGAAGATCGTATTTTTAATCGTTCGCGATCGATTAAAAAAAACATATTATTTTACACTGCACATTCATTTGCCGCATGTTTTTTTTTTTTTTTTTTTTTTTTTTTTTTGAGCATGTAGAACGTTTTATGATTCTGTTTACAAAACTGATTTTATTGCTTGTTCGAAGGGACAATAATTATTATTACCCTTTTTTGCTATCGCTCTAGTCCTATAAAATACACCACGTAGTAAGAAAAAAAGTAAGAACCTGTGTAGATACATCACATGTCGATGAAAATTTTATTAAAATATATTTACAATTCAAATATATAATAAATTAAATAAATCAAAAACATGTTGACCTTTACATTTTAGGTTTCTTAAATTCCTTATGACCAACTAACTTTTTCCATTATATTATTCAACGTAACAATTATTAAATTTTTAATTTTGGAACTGCTTAATCTTGTGCGCTGTTTGCCTACAATCGTGCATTAAATTATCTTTCTACGGACACTTAACTTGATGGAACTGCTAAAACTATTTTAGACTTTACCAGTAATCAAGTAAATTCGTTGCGAAAGGCATTCTTTGTCCATATGCTGAATTATCCAGTTTTTGGCGAATATTGCATTTATTTTTTATCGGTTACTAGTCAAGTTATTGAATTCTTCTTCCAAAATATTGTAAGGATCATCATGCGACATGGTCATAGCATCTTGGGTGTTACGAACCTTCGCACACACATTACAAACGCGCGCGAGCACACATCAACGATCGTGCGTTGGTGTTTGAAATCAGGGATGCCAACTCTTCCGACATAAAAATCGCTACAGATAAGTTTTTTAAAAACTACCATAAAGCGCTACAGACTGAGACTAAATAACACTATAAAAAACCACCGCAAATCTCAACTGACTTAGACCAACAAACACTATAAAAATTTGTAAAAACGGCAGAAATAATCATTCGTTACGCAGAAAGAAGACAAATTAAAAAATACATATATTCCATTAATTTTAAATAATTCAATTAATTTATTTAAAAAAAATGTTTTTCTTTAATCTGACTTGAACATAAATCAAACAAAAACTTAGGCTTAAAATACTTCACATCAAAAAGACCAAATCAAAAAGAAGAACAGATTTCACCCACACATGTAGAAAAGTGTCTCAGTTTATTTCCAAACTCATCAACATCTACATAGAAAGGTTGTCTACAAGGCTTATAAATGGCCGGATAGTAAGTCAATCTCTGAGTCTGCAGTTTGAAATTTAAATAAAGTCAAATCACAATAGTGAACAACTAATGAGTTTATTGTCAAAATGTTGTTACAAGGAGTCTTCTTGTCCAACATTATATAGGCTTTGGTCCGTTATTATTTTTTGTTTGCTTTAAAAGTTATGACAATAGACGATTTTGCGTAGCAGAGCTTGTCCCCTTTACGAGGAAACGTAAAAAAAAGGAAAAACCACCGATGGGGATACGCTAAACCTCTCCTCTGAAGCCAAATACCTCGGCACCATCCTCCACCGCCAACAAAGTTGAAAGAGGAACACTGAGGAATGAGCAAAGCGAGGCTTGATTGCACTCTATTCTTGCAAAAACTCTATAGCCTGCATCCCTAATAAAATAAGGTGCTTTCGAAGCCATACACCTATTGGTCACGAGAAACAACGAGGTTAACGGTCCGATGACTATACATGTCGACAGCCAAGCGTCACTGAAAGCTTTAAACTCCACCACCATTAACTCTAGGGCTGTTTTGAATGCAGGAAATCCTTGGAAAACACTGAGTTGTCCTGCTCTGTTGGGTTCCTGGTCATTACAATATCTCAGGCGACCAGATTGCAGACGAATTGGCTAGGCTAGGGTCCGAATCAGTTATCCTTGAAGTTGAGAATTCGGTCAAACAACCACTGTGCCACATCTTCCAGGTAATTCATAGACATTACTCTGAGAGAATTCAGCAAATATGGCTGGATGAAAGGTGATGCAGTATCTCCAAGAGAATCTGCCCCATACTCTCTGAGAAGAAAAAAAGTCGCTACTGTACTTGTCGAAACCTGATTTAAAACTTGTGGTGAGCATCATCACAGGTCACTGCAAGGTGTGGGCAATGACCTCGAAATGGAACAGCGATGGTATTGATTACTGTACAATCTGTCGAGACGAGGAAGAAATTGAGACGATCGAATATTTGCACTGCCATTGTCCAGCACTCATTAACGTGACACAGATTGGTGGGGGGAAAACTGTCACATGATTTGTCATGGTTCTCTAACACTAACCCTACAGCAATTCTTCAATTAGAAAGAAGACTTAAGTGGCTAAAGACGACACGGAAAAATTTCTAGCCGTGGATTATCCTTATAACTCTATTTCGTATTAATAACTTTCGTATTAATAACGCAATGGACCAGCAGATCTCCGAGTGGAGCGGCAACCACGCGTCCTTTAACCTAAACTAAGGCGGATGCCTTCCAGGGACAAGACCGAAAATTGCAAAACATCACCATCTACATGGCCACTTTATAACTTCAAACGTACAAAGGTCCTGATTAACCATGATAGAATTATTAGAGGGTTGAGGCAAATATGCAACAGAAACTATTCAACAACCAGAGAGAAATTTGTTATTGTATGTGATGCTAGTGTTAGAGTTATAGGTGCAAAAATGTAAACCAAACAACTAATTTGCAATCACCGGAATTCTAAGTGTCAATATAACCATTTGTGAAGTTTTTTGTATTATGTAGAAAATATGATCACGACGTAAAATTGTGGTAACTGCGACTTGTATTTGTTTCGTGTTTTTGACAAAATAAAATAGAAAATGGAAAATCCTAAAAATAACAAATTCAAACGAAGATAGTCTATTAGTTGAAGAGAGGAGTTTAAAAAAAAAATAGGTAAAAAACTTTTTAAGTTAAAGGATTTTATGTTAAACACACATTGCGATGTTTAAGATAAATGTACTAAAAACCAAATAATAATAAATAATAGATACGGTCGTGGGAATTATAAACATATGCATAGACTTGACTAAAATAAAACTGTAGGGCACGTCAATTCTCTACAATATGCATGTGCAATTGAAGTGCATCTTGGTTTTATTTTAGTCATATCAGAAAAACCCGTTTAGCACATACTGGACCTCATGATATAATAATATAAGATTACATCTAGTATTGTAAAACAATTCAGAAGTAATTTTTTATATTAAATTGTTCAGTATTTATTATTTATTTATAATATATATTAATATATGTGGTAGGCTAAAGGCGTCTGGTCGACCCTAACGTAAGTGACAACGTTTTTCAGCTATTCACACGCACACTCTGGTTTGATTTATACATTCAAAATACAAAAGTGTGTTGAGATCAGCTGTGAATATTGGGTGACTTCTTGGAACAACTCTAACTTAGTAATAATATTTAGCTTTTTTGACATTTTTCCAAAGGTAGGTATCCTGATTTCGAGAAAGTATTTTTTGTAGAAATACAGACCAACAAGTTGCCACATTATGGGTTAATCGCCAGTCGCAGTACATATGACAAAGCCTTGTATCGTCACTAAAGAGTTTGAACTTAATCTTCCTTAATGATTTCAGCGGAGGAGACGCCACGTCGGTATAGCAATTCCAGAGGTGAGTACATTTTTGATTTTATTCTCAACTCAAAATATTTAATAGTGGAAATTAGGTTACGTACCGGAATAAGGATAGGGAGGAGTACATTGATCTCACCTAACGAATATGGATGAATAACTCATATTGAACTGGAAAGTATCCTCCGAATGTTCGTTCTCGGACCACCGGAGGATTACATTCCAAATCTCATAGGAATCCAAGGAAGGCTCGTTGGAATAAATTCGCAGAGCACACTACATTGACCTCGAGTCTAGACGACTCGTTAAACAAAAGTCTTGATTGAGTGCTATGAGAAAGCATGTCCGCGTACATTCCCTCTCAAAACACCTAGGTGGTCTTAGGAAAGTAAGTAGACGCTTATTAAACAGAACCAACAAGACTAAACTTAGTAGGCACTGGGAGTCTTATATGTCGGCCTTCAATAAGTACAATAGTGAGATCAAGGAGGCTAAACGGAAATCTTGGGTCTACTTTACTGAGTCCATAGAATGTCAATGAAGCTTCCAGCTTCCGCAGTCCTTTTAAAGGACCCTAAATCCATTGGAAGCATAAGGCGGAGCGATAATACGTGGACTGACTCTGGTCTAGAGACTCTGTTAGCTAGCACTTACTTTCCGAATTGAACAGAGGTGACAAGCGATTGGCAGTCAGATCGACTTAATTAACATCGTGCGGCTGAGGACGTGAGCCTGAATCCCAGGATTGTAAGCATTCCCAAAAAATCAAATCACCAGGACCGAATGGTATTATACCCGCCATGCTACAGCATGCATCGGCGGTAATAGTACAGATTCTGGAAGTGATCATCAACGCTGGTTTGCGTCCATCCTACAGAAGGTCGTGGTTAAGCAAATTCTGAATGACTTGTCTTCATGTGCGTGAAGATAAAAACGATTTTAATTTGTGAAGACTTTCAGTTGTATAACAGTGTAAAAACGTTTTTGTATATGTGCGTGTTAATCTTTTAATCTTATTCATTTGTTTGATTTACGAAAAACGATATTTGTTATCCCCTAGTAAATAATATACTAATACTGAAATAAAACATATACGCGTATCCTTTTTTGATCCTGAGATATAGGCCAAAACATATTTTGTCCTTTAAAATTGTGTTTTCCGATGATTAATTTTTTTCTCAAATTTTCTACAATGAAATACTTACATAGGTCAATGCATATTCGGAACGATTTTAACGATTTTCTAAACAAATTCTTTTTTGCAGTAAAAAAAATATTTTTGTAAATCATTAAAGCAAACAAATGTTTAAAATCATAATTCTTACACATTGACAATTTAAATAATGTACCCAACATACCAAATAAAAATAAAACTACAACACAATATTATTAAAAAGAAATTTCACAACAAATTTTTAACAATACTTTAGAAATGCTTATTCGTACAAAGGTTTCGCAAGTCTGTCTGAAAATTTTTTGAACACACAGCCATTTCATAGTGAGTAGGCAAAGCATTGCATTTGTAGATAAATTTATTTGGTGAAAACAATTTGTTTTACATTTATTGATTACTTTTAATGTAAAAAAGTTTTTCGCTGTGTTTTGTAAAAATTAGTTGGTAATATTTTAAAAATGCCTTATAAATATAAAAAAAGTGTTAGAAGAGAAGCAAAAGAGAATGGTTGAACTTCTTTTTAGTGATAATCAACACAAAAAAATTGTATCAAAAGAACGTTTGGAAACTAGTGTAATAAATAGCGATCCAGTTCCTGTGCAATGTGAAAATGAAAGTGAGAGTGAACATGAAAGCGACGGAGCTCCAATTATTTCTAATTGAAAAACTTAATATTCAAGATGAGTTGGCTAAGTGGAGTGTGAAACATTTAATTTCGAACTCTGCATTGAATAAACTTTTAACAATCATGAGGAGGATGATACCAAGCCTACCAAAAGATGCTACATCATTAAAAAACCCCTAGAGATGGGTCAGTTGTGCTAATTGCAGGAGTTGTATATGTGCACTATGGACTGGAGGACTGCTTGACCGATTTTTTTTTCAAACGCTAAATACAATCGCGACGCTATTGAATTAAATTTTAATATTGACGGTCTTCCAATTTCATTTATTTCTTTTGTAGGTTTCAATCTAAATTTTTTCAGGAAATTATTTAGTTCAAAAATACCAATTAAAACAAAAATAATAATATCACTACGTTTTCCTTAATTTCAGGAAAGCGAACCGAAACTTGTTGCCAAGGCACCAAATTTCGTAAAGAATTGCAGGAAAAAAATAATAACAGATGAATTGGGAGAACGACTCTGCTGGAAAGGAACGGAGACAAAGAGAAGTGTTCGCAATTTAAGTACAACAAAAGCAATACGAAGTATATCTCTTCTATCTTTTATCTATTTCTATATTTCATAGATGCAACTTTATCATTGGGCTACACGGGGGACACATTCATTAAAGACACGCTCATTTCCTTCAATTCGCTAAAAATTGTATAAAGCTGCGAAACGATTACAAAAACAAAAAAAAATAAATCTAAATTAAAAAAACACAATTATATTATAACTTTCACTAAAATTAGTCGAAGAAATTATCTTAATTTAAAACACAACTGAATTAATAAAAATGGAGTAAATAGTTTTGAAAAATATGTACGCTTTTTATAAATACATAAGTATACGAAAATATTAGTTTTGTAAGCTTCTTCTACAATTGCACTAGCAAGCTTACGAAAATATTAGTTTTGTAAGCTTATTCTACAATTGCACTAGCAAGCTTAATATAATATTACTTTCGTAAGCTTATTCTGCAAAATACAAGAATAAGCTTAAAAATAAGGGTTCCGTTTCGATTATTCTATAATTGTTAAATAAGCATTTCTCAATACATTCTCAAGATTTTCTTAAACTTAAGGCTTATGTTTGTAAGTTGTTAAAATATTATTCTCAAATCAATTTGGTATGTTGGGTATTTTTATTTTATGTGTTCATTTCAGTATTACTATTTTATTTACTAGGGGATAATAAAAATCATTTTTCGTAAATTAAACAAATGACTAAGATTAAAAGTCTAACACGTTGAAAATCGTTTTTATTATTATACAACTGAAAGTCTTCGCGAATTAAAATCTCCGAAACTGACTAAAATTGCTAAAGACGACACGATAACCTCTTTGTAGATATTCCTCGTTTTTATACTAATATTAATAATATTTTTTCTCTATTTTTATTCTTCCTTTAAATTAGGATGAACACAATGGTCTCCGAGTAAAGCGGTTGCTATAAGCAACCGCACAGCCTCTAACCTAATCATCTAAACTATAGAATTTTCGGACCTGATTTTTACAAAATGTGTTACTATTTTTTTAGGATCTAGAGATATTAATCTTTGAGCCCAGACAACCCGATTCCTATAGTACATCAAACCAAAGTTCTCTTAATTTTATATTTTTTATATAGCCGGCCTTCGCCGGGATAGTAATTTTCTATTCTGAGTTTATTTATTTTTTTAAATTTGATTATGTTTAAGCATGGTAGAAGAGATGTATTCTTTAACAATTTTAAAGAGTTTGAATAACTGTTCATTCAAAATTGGTTTGACAGTTTAGCAGCTGTCTCAACGGGGCTACCTCTATTATGGAGTAAGTTAAGTCTAGGGGCTATGCAAGGATCATTTTGATTTATTTATAATAATACCTATCCAAAAATCAGGCACACATATTTTAGCCGGTTCGAATGTAAACAAGCAAGTTAGAATTTTTGTACCCCAAGTTTTTGAAAAGCCCAAAAAAATCGAAAATTGGGCCTTCATAAAGTAATAAGTTTAACGCACCAAAAAATAATCTACATTCTTGCCTTTCTAAAAAGTTGCCATTTGTGTCGATATGTATTGTATTTGTCATAAAATCATGATATTGAGATTTTTTGAAGAGGCTTGAAATTGTATCCTATGGTATATGCCCATCACTAGCCATGCATATCCACAGTTTTTCTCAACTATACCTTTTGTAAACTTAAGCTAAAATCTCAAGTCCGGCCGAAAGACGGCTACTTACAAAGATTATAATGTTTAGAAAACCTATAGATCGCGTAGCCGGTGTTAGACATACCCCAGAATGTTAGGAAAAACTATGGATCGTGTAGCCGGTGTTGGACATACCCGAGGGGAGATAATCTCAAGCCCCGACCGAAGGCCTGCTACGTAAAAAAGCTTAAATATTTCATGATTTGCATCACAAATATCTTTGGAACTATAAGAGAGATCAGCACATATGATACCATTTTGGAAGGACAAGAATATAGGCTATAGTGTAGTATGTAGATCTGTAGTGCTCCTTTTTAGGGGGTTTTCAAAAAGTACTGGTATAAAATTACCAATTTTCATGCATTCCCGGAACCGGTTCCAATAACCCTATCATATGACAACTTGTTGGATAGGTAATTCCATAAGCTTTCAAATGATACCGTTTTGTAGAACTGTATCAGAACCGGTTTTGTAAAACCGGAACTTTCGGGTCAAATAACCGGGTATTTCCCCCACGAAAAAATGACTTTTCCTTAATCAGGTTAAAAATACTCAAATTCAAAATTAGCCGAGCATAGTCCCTAAACTCAATTTGCGTATGTCCAACAGCGGCTACTCGATCCGTAATATTTCTCAACTTTGTTTCTTTTGGAAGCAGCCGGCCTCCGGTGTTCGACTAAAGCCTTAAATCCATTACAAAATTTGGTTTGCTCAAAATTGTTCCAATAACAGAAATTGTTAAAGCTAATATCTTCGGAACTACAAAATATATCGTCTCGTATGGCACCATTTGGGAAGATTAAAGTGTAGACTATAATGTGGTACATAAATATTATTATTCAATAATGGGTCCATCTTCGACTTTTTGGGAGTTTTTTTTAAGATTTCCGATAAAAAATAAAAATTTCTTGTATTAATACCGAACATGTTAAAATAATCCATGATATGTTTCACATTGGAATAGGTATTTATAAAAGCTTTAAAACGATGCCCATATTGTATAAATCGGTTCAGATAGAACCCGGATTTGTGCTAATACCTATTTCCTTTCCACAGATATGGATATTTCCACCCGCACAACCCGATTCTAAGAATTTCATTAACGTTATGTTTTGAATATTTGGCTTAACTCTAGTTTAGTAAAAACTCTTCAAGTTTTTTCCAGTGGTAGGTATTTTTACCCTGATCCCGGGAAACTATTTTTTTCTTGGGGGACGGACCTGAGACCCCAGATTTTTGACCCGAAATCCCGGGTTCAAGACTAGACCGGAACCAATTACCCGATATAGATCATATAGATATCGTTGGAAAGCTTATGAAAGTACATATCCAACAAGTGGTTACATGAAGGGGTAAGATGTTACGGTTCGGAACTTATAGTCAAATCGATTTTTTGGAACTGGTTAGAATCGGGTTATGCGGAAGGAAAGATTCATATCTCTGGACCCGAAAAAGGTATAAGCACAAATCGTAGCATTTTGGAAAGGTTAGAGTGTCACCTATAATTTGGATAATTTGTTGACCCCCATAATTTGTTGACCCCCAGTGGTAGGTATTTTTACCCTGATCCCGGGAAACTTTTTCTTTCTTGGGGGACGGACCTGGAACCCAAGATTTTTGACCCCAAAGTCCGGGTTCAAGACTCCGACTAGACCCGGATCCAATTAACGGATATAGACATTATAGATATCGTTGGAAAGCTTATGAAAGTACCTATACAACAAGATGTCGGAATTTATAGTCAAATTTTTTGGATCCGAATTTTTTATTAAACCCCCAAAAAGTAAAAAAAGGGTCCATTATGGGGGACAACAAAATTGATGCCAAATTATAGCTGACACTCTTACCTATCCAAAATGATACAATTTGTGCTAATATCTTTACTGAGTCCATATGGGTCTTTCCATGCGCATAACCCGATTCTAACCAGTTCATTACAACTATGTTTTCAATAAAAAAAAGTACATTTCGCGTAAGCATCAAATTCAGAAATCTTTGGTTTCCGTTAGCCGGTGTTAGACATACTCAGAGGACAAAATTCCAAGCCCCGGCCGAAGGCCGGCTATTTACAAAATGTGTCAAATTTAGAAAAGTTTGGTTCGCGTTAGCCGGTGTAGGACATACCCAGAGGAGAAAATCTCAAACCCCGGCGGAAGGCCGGCTACTTACAAAAGGTATCCAATTTAGAAAAGTTTGGTTCGCGTTATCCGGTGTGGGACATACCCAGAGTAGAAAATCTCAAGCCCCGGCCGAAGGCCGGCTACTTACAAAAAGTGTTAAATTTAGAAAACTTTGGTTCGCGTTAGCCGGTGTGGAACATACCCAGAGGAGAAAATCTAAAGCCCCGGCCGAAGGCCGGCTACTTACAAAAGGTATCCAATTTAGAAAACTTTGGTTCGCGTTAGCCGGTGTGGGACATACCCACAGGAGAAAATCTCAAACCCCGGCCGAAGGCCGACTACTTACAAAAGGTATCCAATTTAGAAAACTTTGTTTCGCGTTAGCCGGTGTGGGACATACCCAGAGTAGAAAATCTCAAGCCCCGCCCGAAGGCCGGCAATTTACAAAAAGTGTTAAATTTAGAAAACTTTGGTTCGCGTTAGCCGGTGTAGGACATACCCAGAAGAGAAAATCTCAAGCCCCGCCCGAAGGCCGGCTACTTACAAAAGGTTTCCAATTTAGAAAACTTTGGTTAGCGTTAGCCGGTGTGGGACATACCCAGAGTAGAAAATCTCAAGCCCCGGCCGAAGGCCGGCTACTTACAAAAGGTATCCAATTTAGAAAACTTTGTTTCGCGTTAGCCGGTGTGGGACATACCCAGAGGAGAAAATCTAAAGCCCCGGCCGAAGGCCGGCTACTTACAAAAGGTATCCAATTTAGAAAACTTTGGTTCGCGTTAGCCGGTATGGGACATACCCACAGGAGAAAATCTCAAACCCCGGCGGAAGGCCGGCTACTTACAAAAGGTATCTAATTTAGAAAACTTTGGTTCGCGTTAGCCGGTGTGGGACATACCCAGAGGAGAAAATTCCAAGCCCCGGCCGAAGGCCGGTTATTTGCAAAAAGTGTCAAATTTAGAAAACTTTGGTTCGCGTTAGCCGTTGTAGGACATACCCAGAGGAGAAAATCTCAAACCCCGGCCGAAGGCCGACTACTTACAAAAGGTATCCAATTTAGAAAACTTTGTTTCGCGTTAGCCGGTGTGGGACATACTCAGAGTAGAAAATCTCAAACCCCGGCCGAAGGCCGGCAATTTACAAAAAGTGTCAAATTTAGAAAACTTTGGTTCGCGTTAGCCGGTGTAGGACATACCCAGAAGAGAAAATCTCAAACCCCGGCCGAAGGCCGGCTACTTACAAAAGGTATCCAATTTAGAAAACTTTGGTTAGCGTTATCCGGTGTGGGACATACCCAGAGTAGAAAATCTCAAGCCCCGGCCGAAGGCCTGCTACTTACAAAAGGTATCCAATTTAGAAAACTTTGTTTCGCGTTAGCCGGTGTGGGACATACCCAGAGGAGAAAATCTAAAGCCCCGGCCGAAGGCCGGCTACTTACAAAGGTATCCAATTTAGAAAACTTTGGTTAGCGTTAGCCGGTGTGGGACATACCCAGAGGAGAAAATCTCAAGCCCCGGCCGAAGGCCGGCTACTTACAAAAGGTATCCAATTTAGAAAACATTGGTTCGCGTTAGCCGGTGTGGGACATACCCAGAGGAGAAAATCTCAAGCCCCGGCCGAAGGCCCGCTATTTGCAAAAAGTGTCAAATTTAGAAAACTTTGGTTCGCGTTAGCCGGTGTAGGACATACCCAGAGGAGAAAATCTCAAACCCCGGCCGAAGGCCGGCTACTTACAAAAGGTATCCAATTTAGAAAACTTTGGTTCGCGTTAGCCGGTGTAGGACATACCCAGAAGAGACAATCTCAAGCCCCGCCCGAAGGCCGGCTACTTACAAAAGGTATCCAATTTAGACAACTTTGGTTCGCGTTAGCCGGTGTGGGACACACCCATAGGAGAAAATCTCAAGCCCCGGCCGAAGGCCGGCTATTTACGAAAAGTGCCAAATTTAGAAAACTTTTGTTATTCCGCCGACTGCTACGCGAAATAAACCCTTTTTTTATTGAAAACATCATTTTAATGAACTGGTTAGAATCGGGTTATGCGGATGGAAATCTGGAAATCTCTGGAAGATTATAATGTTTAGAAAACCTATAGATCGCGTAGCCGGTGTTAGACATACCCCAGAATGTTAGGAAAAACTATGGATCGTGTAGCCGGTGTTGGACATACCCGAGGGGAGATAATCTCAAGCCCCGACCGAAGGCCTGCTACGTAAAAAAGCTTAAATATTTCATGTTTTGCATCACAAATATCTTTGGAACTATAAGAGAGATCAGCACATATGATACCATTTTGGAAGGACAAGAATATAGGCTATAGTGTAGTATGTAGATCTGTAGTGCTCCTTTTTAGGGGGTTTTCAAAAAGTACTGGTATAAAATTACCAATTTTCATGCATTCCCCGGAACCGGTTCCAATAACCCTATCATATGACAACTTGTTGGATAGGTAATTCCATAAGCTTTCAAATGATACCATTTTGTAGAACTGTATCAGAACCGGTTTTGTAAAACCGGAACTTTCGGGTCAAATAACCGGGTATTTCCCCCACGAAAAAATGACTTTTCCTTAATCAGGTTAAAAATACCCAAATTCAAAATTAGCCGAGCATAGTCCCTAAACTCAATTTGCGTATGTCCAACAGCGGCTACTCGATCCGTAATATTTCTCAACTTTGTTTCTTTTGGAAGCAGCCGGCCTCCGGTGTACGACTAAAGCCTTAAATCCATTACAAATTTGGTTTGCTCAAAATTGTTCCAATAACAGAAATTGTTAAAGCTAATATCTTCGGAACTACAAAATATATCGTCTCGTATGGCGCCATTTGGGAAGATTAAAGTGTAGACTATAATGTGGTACATAAATATTATTATTCAATAATGGGTCCATCTTCGACTTTTTGGGAGTTTTTTAAGATTTCCGATAAAAAATAAAAATTTCTTGTATTAATACCGAACATGTTAAAATAATCCATGATATGTTTCACATTGGAGTAGGTATTTATAAAAGCTTTAAAACGATGCCCATATTGTATAAATCGGTTCAGATAGAACCCGGATTTGTGCTAATACCTATTTCCTTTCCACAGATATGGATATTTCCACACGCACAACCCGATTCTAAGAATTTCATTAACGTTATGTTTTGAATATTTGGCTTAACTCTAGTTTAGTAAAAACTCTTCAATTTTTCCAGTGGTAGGTATTTTTACCCTGATCCCGGGAAACTATTTTTTTCTTGGGGGACGGACCTGAGACCCCAGATTTTTGACCCGAAATTCCGGGTTCAAGACTAGACCCGGATCCAATTACCCGATATAGATCATATAGATATCGTTGGAAAGCTTATGAAAATACATATCCAACAAGTGGTTACATGAAGGGGTAAGATGTTACGGTTCGGAACTTATAGTCAAATCGATTTTTTGGAACTGGTTAGAATCGGGTTATGCGGAAGGAAAGATCCATATCTCTGGACCCGAAAAAGGTATAAGCACAAATCGTAGCATTTTGGAAAGGTAAGAGTGTCACCTATAATTTGGATAATTTGTTGACCCCCATAATTTGTTGACCCCCAGTGGTAGGTATTTTTACCCTGATCCCGGGAAACTTTTTTTCTTTGGGACGGACCTGGAACCCCAGATTTTGACCCCAAAGTCCGGGTTCAAGACTCCGACTAGACCCGGATCCAATTACCCGATATAGACATTATAGATATCGTTGGAAAGCTTATGAAAGTGCCTATACAACAAGATGTCGGAATTTATAGTCAAATTTTTTGGACCCGAATTTTTTATTAAACCCCCAAAAAGTAAAAAAAGGGTCCATTATGGGGGACAACAAAATTGATGCCAAATTATAGCTGACACTCTTACCTATCCAAAATGATACAATTTGTGCTAATATCTTTACTGAGTCCATATGGGTCTTTCCATCCGCATAACCCGATTCTAACCAGTTCATTACAACTATGTTTTCAATAAAAAAAAGTATATTTCGCGTAAGCATCAATTTCAGAAATCTTCGGTTTCCGTTAGCCGGTGTTAGACATACTCAGAGGAGAAAATTCCAAGCCCCGGGCGAAGGCCGGCTATTTACAAAATGTGTCAAATTTAGAAAAGTTTGGTTCGCGTTAGCCGGTGTAGGACATACCCAGAGGAGAAAATCTCAAACCCCGGCCGAAGGCCGGCTACTTACAAAAGGTATTCCCAGAGGAGAAAATCTCAAGCCCCGGACGAAGGCCGGTTATTTGCAAAGTGTCAAATTTAGAAAACTTTGGTTCGCGTTAGCCGGTGTAGGACATACCTAGAGGAGAAAATCTCAAACCCCGGCCGAAGGCCGACTACTTACAAAAGGTATCCAATTTAGAAAACTTTGTTTTGCGTTAGCCGGTGTGGGACATACCCAGAGTAGAAAATCTCAAGCCCCGGCCGAAGGCCGGCAATTTACAAAAAGTGTTAAATTTAGAAAACTTTGGTTCGCGTTAGCCGGTGTAGGACATACCCAGAAGAGAAAATCTCAAGCCCCGCCCGAAGGCCGGCTACTTACAAAAGGTATCCAATTTAGAAAACTTTGGTTAGCGTTAGCCGGTGTGGGACATACCCAGAGTAGAAAATCTCAAGCCCCGGCCGAAGGCCGGCTACTTACAAAAGGTATCTAATTTAGAAAACTTTGTTTCGCGTTAGCCGGTGTGGGACATACCCAGAGGAGAAAACCTAAAGCCCCGGCCGAAGGCCGGCTACTTACAAAAGGTATCCAATTTAGAAAACTTTGGTTCGCGTTAGCGGGTGTGGGACAAACCCACAGGAGAAAATCTCAAGCCCCGGCCGAAGGCCGGCTATTTACGAAAAGTGCCAAATTTAGAAAACTTTTGTTATTCCGACGACTGCTACGCGAAATAAACCCTCTTTTTTATTGAAAACATCATTTTAATGAACTGATTAGAATCGGGTTATGCGGATGGAAAGACCCATATCTCTGGACCCGAAAAAGGTATTAGCACAAGTTGTAGCATTTTGGAAAGGTAAGAGTGTCAGCTATAATTTGGAAATAATTTTGTTGGCCCCCATAATGGGCCCTTTTTTGACTTTTTGGGGGTTTTATAAAAAATCCGGGTCCAAAAATCGATAATTTGACTATAACTTCCGAACCGTAACATCTTACCCCATCATGTGACCACTTGTTGGATAGGTATTTTCATAAGATATATCTATATTGTCTATATCGGGTAATTGGATCCGGGTCGAGTCGGGGTCTTGAACCCGGCCTTTCGGGTCAAAAATCTAGGGTCCCAGGTCTGTCCCCCAAGAAAAAAATAGTTTCCCGGGATCAGGGTAAAAATACCTACCACTGGAAATTTTTTGGAAAAAATCGAAGAGTTTTTACTAAACTAGAGTTGTTCCTAATAAATATCCGATAGTTTTTACTAAACAAGAGTTCTTCCCATTTTGCAAATTGATATTTCATTTTCAATTTATACACCCCATAGGGCTATGGACGGTTCCAAAAACTTATATACATGACTACTATAAAATTAGTGGCACTTTATACACAATTCACTTATTACACTTATATTTGTAAGCATGTATATTTTCTAGGCAGTAGACCGTCAGACTTATACGTTTTGTACACACCTGTTTACGATGTAAACACAACTGTATATGAGTCATGGGTCGTTGTTTAATGACTAAAAAGTTGTTTTTCTAACTTTATTAAACACAATTAATAAACATCATACAATGATGAACAAATGTACAACAAACCAAGCTATATGTTTCATTAACACAAATATGAGTCCAGTTAATAACTTTAGACAAACGTATATACAATTTTTGTATAAAGTTAAGTTGCCTCTAAATAAATAAATAATTTCACGGACAGATAATACGAAATGGATACATTACTTTCTCCATGACGAGCCCAAATATAGTATTTTGTCTGTATCGTACAAACACGGAAATTGTTAAAAAATGTATTTTAATTATTAAAATAAATTCTGTTTTTGCAAATATTGTTTATAAGGTCACAGACACAAATTTTCCATTCACACTGATGATTTCATTACGCTGCGTAATAAAACGTATAAAAGTACTTCCTTGGTAGAATAAGAGAAGAATACAGGTAGATGCATCAACGCTTGGGAGTATTGATATGTCACATGGTAAAAGAATACAGGTAGTCGCATCGACACAGCTGCTGGGACAATGAACTGTCAAACCGATTTTCGAATTGAAAATCTTGAATGAAAAAATATTTGAATTTCTAAAAATGGTTTAAAAAGGCATATTAAAATAACCTCCATTTGACGCCGTATAAGAAAACATATAAAGATATACCTATTTTTGACAAAACATTTTAAATTTTTTGACATGTCATTGTCCAATCATGGTAGAAAAATACAAGTAGTCGCATTGAAATAGCGAATAGCTTTAATGCGCGTCTCGCAATTTACGCGTCTTCCAATCATAGATTTTGAAAATATTCTGTTTTTTTTTTCAAAAAAAAAAAAAAATAATAATAAAAAAATACATACACAAAATTGGCAGAAGTCGGGCACACTTAGAAAAAAAATTGTAATTAACTGTTAGCTCTACTTTACCTTTTTATTGTACCATGCATGTACCTATATTCTTCTACCATGTGTCCAAGCGTTGTCACATCTACCAATATTCTTCTACCATGATATGTCAAAATGTTTCTTTTAATAAGTAGATTTGTATAAGTTTTCTTTTACGACACCAATCGGAGGTTGTAACGATGTGCAAATTTGATTATATTTTCATTACCGAAATACGTCTAGCATACGAAATTCCCAAGTTGAACAATTTTAATATTTACAATTGAAAATTTTCCTTTTTGTATTGAAATTAGAATTGAATAAAAAAATGTTTACATTTTTATAGAAACGTACAAAGCATTTAAAAATTAAAACAAATAGAAGGAAAAATATAACAGCGTGTTCCACGATATCAAAAGAACACGTTCGCACATTTTTACACGACAAACCAGCGTTCGAAAATAAACAGTACACTAACATAGTGTACCGTACCGGTACAGTATCACTAAAAAAAATTTTAGCGGTAGTGTACCGGTACACTACCACTAAAAAATATGTTAGTGATACTGTACCGGAACACAACGATGATCGTAGTGTACCGCAGTCGGAGCGCTAAAAAATCGTAGTGTACCGCAGTCGGAACACTAAAAATTCGTAGTGTTCCGGAGTCGGAGCACTAAAAAACGTAGTGTTCCGCAATCGGAGCATTAAAAAATCGTAGTGTTCCACATGCACCACATTAAAAAAAATCGAAATCATAAAACTGACTGACACTCAGCCATACTTTGTAAAATATTTAGTTTTTACACATACATTCATTGATTTTTCTGTACCATAAAATAGCAGGTAGATTATTTGCATAATATCCCATTAACCGCAACCACTAATATGCCCCTTTTCACGAAAAATTAAAATTTCAATTTTCAATGGTTATATGCAAATTATTATCACTTCAGATTTGGTCCTTTTTTATTCTTTCTGCCTGTTCCCATATTTTTGTTTTTTCTTCAATTTCGCAACCAATCTAAACATATATGACAAATAAAATAAATTCAGCTTTTATTTTCATAATATTGAATTGTATTAGTAATTTTTGCATTATCAAAAACATCAAACATCTATTTCTCTCACAAATCGTAAACAACACATATGTGGTACACTACCGGTCCATTATTTTTTTAATGTTCCGCCATGTGGTACACTACGATTTTGTAGTGCTCCGACTGCGGAACACTACGATTTCGTAGTGCTCCGACTGCGGAACACTACGTTTTTTAGTGCTCCGACTGCGGTACAGTACGATTCTCGTTGTGCTCCGGTACAGTATCACTAAAATATTTTTTAAGGGTTGTGCTCCGGTACGGTACATTATCTTAGTGTACCACTCCACCTCGGAACGGTACAGAACACTACGGTACAGTACCAAACTGTTTATTTTCGAACGCTGCGACAAACAGCTGATTTTCGTCCCACTAAAATCCAAAAAAATTCAATCATGCCTATAATTTTTTCAAATTTATACATTTGACAACATATCATTGTCAAAATCTATATTAATAATTCCATTGTATACTCATTAAACCAGAGGTGGGAAGTGTCTTTTATGTAAATTACAGAAAATGCAGAGCTGGAAATCCTAATTTGAAATGAGGTTACCTTTATTTCATTCTACCATGATCAGAACAAAAAAAATTTTTTTAACATACAAATAAATTCAACGCAATCACTGGCAAACTCGGAATGTTATTTTGTTTGTTTTTTTTTAATTTGTTTTTTTTTTTTTGCAACTGAACTGTCAATTCAGACAGAGCCAACTGACGCATGGTTGCATTTTTACTGCTTTTTCTATAATTTTGGCGATTTTTGGTTTAATTTCGGGATGATGTGGATAAGCTTCTCAACTAGTGTCCGTAGCTATCATGGTAGAAGAATATAGGTATATGCATCGACACAGCTGCTGGGACAATAAACTGTCAAACCAATTTTGGAATTGAAAATGTTGAATGAAATATTATTTAAATTTGTAAAATTTGTTGAAAACGCAAATCATAATAACCTCCGGGTGATGTATAAGAAAACATGTGAAAATCTACTTATATTTGAAAATACATTTAAATTTTTTTGACATAACAATGTTCCCAAGCGTTGATGCATCTACCTGTGTTCTTCTACCATGGCAGGTATATAGTAGATGATTTTATCGTGCAGGAATTGAGGAATTAATTATATTTGTTCTTGACATATTATAATTGCATTTATTATTTTTGCTCACCTTTTTATTTCCACTTTCAATAATAGCAATATTTATGCTGAAACAATTCTTCTGAATTATAATTAGAAGACACACAAGTGACTGGTTTTGACATTTGTGTTCGCATACGTGCGAAAGAAAATATATTGTGGAACGCAAAATTACACTGAACTGCTTACGTTTTCGCTTGCTTTGTATAATAGTATTATTTCAAATCATTTTGGTTAAAAAATATATATTTTTTAAATTTTATAAAGGATTTGCAACCGGAGAAAAAATGAATGAAAAAAGAATTTCCTCTTTATCATCCCGGTTTGAAAACTTCTCTACATTATTACAGATATCAAGGACTACAAAAATATTTTTTCTCAATTAATTTTAAAAGAATTTTAGCTTGGGCATTTATTAAAGAATTTTTGGAGAGATCGGACAATTTTGCATATTTGCCTCTAAAATCAGATTCAATTGCCAGAAAAGGAGCTTAACTAACCCGTTTATATACTGAGAGCATTGGTTTTCATTACAATGTGTTAGTGTTCTCCGAGACTTGGGTAAAAAGGTGGTGCCGTCCTCATAGCAGTTGATGCCAACTACACCACTAATTTAATTGATCTAAAATTGTTTATAACTTGTTCTTATATAAACTTATTCATTAAAAAATTAATGATTCAGGCTGTATACTAATTCTTGTTGATTTCAATATGTGTTTAGTTCAGAGGGGCTCCGCCGTGTTACACCGAATGCGTCGAGCAGTGTACCGTAGTGCATTTGCAATAATATAAATTTAACTATTTAGGTAGATGCATCAGCGCTTGGGAACAGTTCATTGTCCCAGCAGATGTGTCGATGCGACTACCTATTTTCTGCTACCATTGTAGGTACGGTTAGTGAAGATGAAATTCATTGAATTTCGAAATGTTGGAATATTAAAACAAATACAACAACAAAGACCTCAAGCTCGAAAAACACTTCTTTCATTATTCGAACAAAATGTAGGGAATGGTACCGCAAATGAATATGCAGTAACAAATTCGGGATCCATCTCTGCTACAACGATATTACGCGATATGAAGCTGCAGATGAATCTGCAGTAACAGATTCGGACTTCAATTTTATTCTCGAAACTTAATAGTTCGAAGCCGTAGATGAACCTGCAGTTACAAATTCGGACTTCAATCAAGCTAGGTATTTCCCGAAACAATTTCGACGGGTGTGTTAGTTGAGGCTTTGTGCCAAGGTCAGTTTATATACCAGCAGTTGTCGCGAGACCGATTTTACGCGAAGGTCGTCTTACAATATTGTTTACAAATTTGAATTACTTTTTATGATTTCCGTTTGATAAATTTGATTTTTTAAATTATAATTAAGCTCAATTACGACATTGTGTGTAGTGATTTAGAACAAACAAACTTAGATTTTTGATTTTGGACTCCAACCGATGGGGAGGTTAAACATTTAGAGGGACAAAAAAACTGGGGCTGAAGTTGACAACAACGATTTTGATGCGCTTGACAAAGCCTAAGGAGTCAGGACCGGAATCGAACTATTCGGTTTTAATGACTCGCGATGAAAGAAATTGTGATGACGTTAACCACATTTCAAACAACTAATCTTACTAGCATTTTACTACTTTATGTCCCTTTACTAAACAATATATACAATCATCGTGGCGCTTGACAAATGGATCCGATTAATTTTCTCACGACAAAGGAGGTACCGTTATATGGGGGCTATAACAAAACGTGGACTTACATGGCCTATTTTCAATACCAAAAGTCCTGCAGACATATATACATTTGAATAAAATTTTAGCGATCTTCTTCAATTCGTTCGGAAGCTAGAGTGATTTTCACAGACGGACAGACGTACGGACATCGGTAAATCGACATAGAATTTGATGCTGATCAAGAATATATACTTTGTGGAGTATAAAATGTTTATTTCGTGTTACAAACGGTGTTACAAACGGAATGAAAGACTTAATATACCCTCCATACTATGGTGGAAGGTATAAAAAATAACACTAAACAAATAACGAAAAGATGGCCAAGATAAAAAATCCCCATGGAAGACATCTATATCTATGGGGGACAGCGAGAAACTGTGAACCATATCACAAGGGGGAGGCAAATTCGGAATTGATTCTACGAAGCGACTACTTTTTTCTGCGATTCAGAAAAGATGTTCATTGTTCTATTAACAATGTGGAGAAAATTTTAAAGGAGTCAAATAGAATACTCCAACGTACTATTCGAAAAGTTAATTCTCAAGTACCGATTACGACCTCCTATTACAGCCTATTACAACAAATTTGGCCGACCGACCTAATGTAGCTACTCAAACTAAACGGACACGACTGTACAAAATACGTTGTACCATGGTACAATGAAGAGAAGGTAGGTCAACTTTGAAAAAATTGCAAGTATAGAGGTCTACCTGTTTGGCTTGTAATGTCAGAATTACTATCAAAACAATAGAAAAGCAAACAACTTGTTGCATTGATTTGAATAAATATTTTAAAACCGCGAAAACTGAATGAATGGTCAAAATTTCTTTTCAATATCATGTTCTATATATCTCTTATGGTTTATTTCGCGAAAAAACTGTAGATTTTATCGATGCATTCGTTGCAATAAGCATTTTGAAATCACCCGAATTTGAATATTTTCTGAACAATTTTTATTATTGAAAGAAGACACACACATAAGCAAATGAAGTTGACATATTAAGCCAGAAAAATAAAAAATTTAAATCATATGGTAGTTCTGCCTTACCTTGAAACCATTGTACCATGCGTTGTACATACTTTTGAGTGCGGTTGAGGCGCTGGGATAATCTAGCAACAAGCAATAAATATTCAAAAATTACATATTTCCCAGCTGCAAAAAATACCACATGTGAACAATTCGGTGATCTTGTGCGCTGACGCATACGATAATGTGTCAGATAATAAAGGTTAAAACCCACACGCACAGATATCGATGCGCTCAGTGGATGCCCAAGACCACTTGAATGAAATGTCAAGCAGCCCTGCAATGTTCTCCATTCAATATTATCAATAGATAAGAATAATTGTGCGGCTGCGATTAGGTTAAGTAAGATTAGTTTTTGTAGTGCTTAAGCAACATATTTTTTAAATAAAATCATAATTGAAATAGCACCCTAACAAAGCGGTCCTGTTTCTTTTTTCACTTTACATAGCTCCAGTCGAGCCGAAATGGAATAGAGTTGATAATCGAAGAGGGAGATTGGACTCTATTTTTCACTTAAAACTACATCCAAAGAAGTTTGAAGGTTGTTCTTTCTTTTCTCACTTTCTACATTGATCCTTCATGCCATACCAACAGCCAAACCATTCGGTTGGTTTTCTTTTCTCGCTATTACATTGATCCTAAAAGCAGGATCCGAATAAATAATAGAGTTGACAATCGAAGTGGGAGATTGGACTCTATTCTCGTCAACACGACAGAAAGAGGAATAAACAAAAATATTCTTCCTTCGGTTATGTTCGTTCACTGATCTAACAAACCACAAGTGCTGATCAGAGAGCAAAAAAAACAAGCAATGATATTGATTGATGGTTAAACAGTGTTGATGTTGTTTGCGACAAACCAAACAGAAAATGAATTTGACTGTTACAACGAGAAAAGGAGAATAAATGTGACAACAACAATTTGCAAAGTTAAAGCGGACAGACCCAAATAAAAAGAATAATATTGCGATCTTTGTTTCAGGTAATAAAGCACACCAAACTAAGAACTAGCAAAAACAATGCTTGGAGGTGATTTTGATGGAATAAACGAAACGAAATGTTTAATGTTTTGTTGTTTTACATGAACCAAAACAAAAAGGATATTAGCAAACGATTTTGGAGTTTTGTTTTCATTATGATGTTGCCGAATGCAAGCATCCAAATTAGAAATCAACGATTGGCGGGAAACAAAAGAAGTGGGAAAGTGGTGACGTTGTAAAACGACCTTTGTACCTAAACAAAACCGATTGTTTTGTTGTTGTCGCGGTAATTTAATAACATCAGATCACTTGACAACACTGCACTATACGTACCTTGTAATGCAGGATTAATGGACTGTATATTTTGGTTCAAGAGGGCTGGAATGTCCGTTTCGATTGGACCAAATATTTAGCCGCCAATGGAAGAAATAGGCCGAATGCGTCGAGAAGTGGAACGTAGGGTACATGTAAATAAAATAAGATAAATAAAAACACAAAGGTTTTTCTTAATATAAATGCAACTATTTATTCTTAGAATAATTCGACTACTGGCAAAAAATCATTGTTTAAAAAAAACTACATATTTATGAAATTTAATAAAAAGTTATTTAAACTTTATTTATTATTGCAAAATCTATACAAAATTTCGAATCTAAATAAATTAACTTTGTAATAATTGAAATGTTCCCCTCAGAATGGTGAGCGATTAAAAACGCGTAAATCCTAAAAGTGCCGACTACTGGTACACTTACCCTACAAGGAAATGCTCTGGAATAAATTTTTGAGACCATGTCTATCATACCTGACATTTTTTTCCTCATATTTACGTCAATTTTTGGCGATATCGGAATAACATATTTTTCTAAAATTTCCAATGCATTTCTGTAATGTCGCCTGCCATCTATTACCTGATGTTTCCATTAAAGCCCATATGCATTTTGTCCAATCTTTATAGTTTTATGTCTTTGCCATATCCTAATCCAAATTGATTACCACATGAGGGAAATATATATGGGAGCTACATCTAAATTTGAACCGATTTCTACAAACTACATATTTATGAAATTTAATAAAAAGTTATTTAAACTTTATTTATTATTGCAAAAACTATACAAAATTTCGAATCTAAATAAATTAACTTTGTAATAATTGAAATGTTCCGCTCAGAATGGTGAGCGATTAAAAACGCGTAAATCCTAAAAGTGCCGACTGGAATAAATTTTTGAGACCATGTCTATCATACCTGACATTTTTTTCCTCATATTTACGCCAATTTTTGGCGATATCGGAATAACATATTTTTCTAAAATTTCCAATGCATTTCTGTAATGTCGCCTGCCATCTATTACCTGATGTTTCCATTAAAGCCCATATGCATTTTGTCCAATCTTTATACTTTTATGTCTTTGCCATATTCTAATCCGAATTGATTACCACATGAGGGAAATATATATGGGAGCTACATCTAAATTTGAACCGATTTCGAATAAATTTTGTCAAAAGTATTTGAAAGCTGTATCTAATTTCTTGTACAGAATAGCATTGTTATAGAGTACATATTACGACTTTGATGGTCTTAAATGTCAAAAAGGATATATCTATATGTTTACCGAATTTGGCAGATGTAGTTCTAATCGCAAACAGCATATATAAACTAACTTTGGAAAGTCTACTTTGCTCCTGCGACTTTTTGCCTCAAAAACATATCGATAGCCCTATAGTGCACTATAGGAATAAAACGTTGAATTATATTTTTGTTTGACCTCCACGGCAACGCTCTCGCATTTATCCATCCGTTTTTACTGGGATTCAATTTAAAATGGAAATCGTTTAAATATTGAATCCTTATGCTTTTGTTTTGAAAGGGGTTTTTTTACCACATATAACAAGTAAGAAAGCTGTACTTTTGTACCTTCCTTTTACTTTTCTACACAATATTTTTGTTTAGTTTAGCTACACACTTTTTTTTTTAATTTTTGTGCCTGTTAATTTTAAAAGAAAACAAATGATGATGATATGTTGAGCCTAGGTCTGAGTTGAGGATTGCTTTTCAAGTAAACAAGTAAAAAAGCTGTAAGTTCAGCCGGGCCGAACTTTGAATACCCTCCGCCATTTGGAACGAATTTGAAATTTTTTAAAAAATAAAATCCGTTAAAATTCTGTAAAATATGGAATATAGCCGCTATATTGGGGTATTTACGGTGTCTATGTCATAAGCCATTACCATATTCAAACTCGAAACTTGAAATATACGGTGAATAATATATTATTATATAATAATCATCAAATACCGTATATAGGGAGGTACCATTATATCGGAGCTATACGAAGACGTGGACCTGCATATACAATTTTCTGTCACAGGCTGTAGCATCCATTACGATCTTCAAATACGACATCTCAAACAATTTTGGTGAGTATTGTACCAAAAATCGTCGAAATACTTAATATAGGGAGGTACTGATATATGGGGCCTATACGAAGACCTGGACAGTAAATTTTCTGTCATAGGCTATATTAATCATTTCGAACTTCAAATACCAAATTTGAAACAATTCCGCTGAATAATGTCGCTAAAATAATCAAAATACCGAATATCGGGAGGTACTGTTATATGGGTGCTATATGAAAACGTGAACCTACATGGCCATTTAAGAACTTAATCTGCCTACTGGCAAAATAACATGCGTGCAAAATTTTAGCCGTCTACCTCAATTCGTTCGAAAAATAGCGTTAATTACAACAGAGAAATGGAAATCGCTAAACCGACTTATCATCGAAAGAAATTGGATCAGCAGATGTCGTCTATATAATTTCAAGGAAATGATAAAATAGGAGTTCTAAATTTGAAAATATATAAAATCTAAAATGTTTTGACATGCATTTGATGAAATACGAAATACGACGAACGCACAAATTATTCATGTTAAAAATTAAAACAAAAATAAGGAAAAATATAACAGCCTGTTCCACGATATCAAAAGAACACGTTTCGTCCCACTAAATTCCAAAATGCAATCATGTTTAATTTTTTTTTTCAAATTTATACATTTGACAACATATCATTGTCAAAATCTATATTAATAATTCCATTGTATACTCATAAAATCAGAGATGGGAAGTGTCTTTTATGTATTAAAATTTGACAAGGTAAATTACAGAAAATGCAGAGCTGGTAATCCTTATTTGAAATGAGTTTAACTTTATTTCATTCTACCATGATCAGAACAAAAAAAAAAATCTTTTAACATACAAATAAATTCAAAGCAATCACTGGCAAACTCGGAATGTTATTTTGTTTGTTTTTTTTTTTAATTTGTTTTTTTGCAACTGAACTGTCAACTCAGACAGAGCCAACTGACGCATGGTTGCATTTTTACTGGTTTTTCGCGTTTAAATCTATAATTTTGGCGATTTTTGGTTTAATTTCGGGATGATGTGGAGAAGCTTCTCAACTAGTGTCCGTAGCTATCATGGTAGAAGAATATAGGTATATGCATCGACACAGCTGCTGGGACAATGAACTGTCAAACCAATTTTGGAATTGAAAATGTTGAATGAAAAATTATTTAAATTTGTAAAATTTGTTGAAAAACGCAAATCATAATAAGCTCCGGGTGATGTATAGAAAACATATGAAAATCTACTTATATTTGAAATCACATTTAAATTTTTTTGACATAACAATGTTCCCAAGCGTTGATGCATCTACCTGTATTCTTCTACCATGGCAGCTATATAGTATATGATTTTATCGTAGAGGAATTGAGGAAAGAATTATATTTGTTCTTGACATATTATAATTGCATTTATTATTTTTGCTCACGTTTTTATTTCCACTTTCAATAATACCAATATTTATGCTGAAACAATTCTCCTGAATTATAATTAGACGACAGCAAACACACAAGTGACTGATTTTGACATTTGTGTTCGCATACGTGCGAAAGAAAATATATTGTGGACGCAAAATTACACCCAAAATGCTTACGCTTTCGCTTGCTTTATTTCAAATCATGTTGGTTAAAAAATATTTTTTTTAAATTTTATAAAGGATTTGCAACCCGGTTTGAGAACTTCGCTACATTATTACATTTATATCAAGGACTACAAAAATATTTTTTCTCAATTAATTTTAAAAGAATTTATCCTGGGCATTTTATAAAGAATTTGTGGAGAGATCGGACAATTTTGCATATTTGCCTATAAATTCATTACAATGTATTAGTGTTCTCTGAGACTTGGGTAAAAATGTGGTGCCGTCCTCATAGCAGTTGATGCCAACTACACCACTAATTTAATTGATCTAAAATTGTTTATAACTTGTTCTTATATAAACTTATTCATTAAAAAATTAATGATTCAGGCTGTATACTAATTCTTGGTGATTTCAATATGTGTTTAGTTCAGAGGGGCTCCGCCGGGTTACACCGAATGCGTCGAGCAGTGTACCGTAGTGTATATGCAATAATATAAATGTAACTATTTATTTTTGGTTTCGTTTTATGGCAACAATATAAACTTCTATGCAAACGACACAATTAAACTTAATCTAAATTAGCTTCAATAGTAGGTACCATGGTAGGAGAATATAGGTAGAGGCATCAACGCTTGAGAACATTGATATGTCAAAATTTTTAAAATGTTTTATGAAAAATAAGTGGATTTTAAATGTTTTATACGAGGCAATTTTCAATTTTCAAAATCGGTTTGACAGTTCATTGTCCCAGCAGCTGTGCCGATGCGACTACCTGTTTTCTTCTACTATGGTAGGTACGGTTTGTATAGTGCAGTGTAAGCTTTTTATTCGAACAAAATGTAGGGAATGGAACCGAAAATGAATCTGCAGTAACAGATTCGGGATCCATCTCTGCTACAAAGATATTACGCGATATGAAGCCGCAGATGAATCTGCAGTAATAGATTCGGACTTCGCGAGACCGATTTTACGCGAAGGCCATCTTACAATATTGTTTACAAATTTGAATTACTTTTTATGATTTCCGTTTGATAAGTTTGATTTTTAAATTATAATTAAGCTCAATTACGTCATTTTGTGTAGTGATTTCGAATAAACAAAGTTAGATTTTTGATTTTGGACTCCAACCGATGGGGAGGTTAAACATTTAGAGGGACAAAAAACTGGGCTGAAGTTGACAACAACGATTTTGATGCGCTTGACAAAGCCTAAGGAGTCAGGACCGGAATCGAACTATTCGTTTTTAATGACTCGCGATGAAAGAAATTGTGATGACGTTAACCACATTTCAAACAACTAATCTTACTAGCATTTTACTACTTTATGTCCCTTTACTAAACAATATATACAATCATCGTGGCGCTTGACAAATGGATCCGATTAATTTTCTCACGACAAAGGAGGTACCGTTATATGGGGGCTATACCAAAACGTGGACTTACATGGCTTATTTTCAATACCAAAAGTCCTGCAGACATAATATACATTTGAATAAAATTTTAGCGATCGTCTTCAATTCGTTCGGAAGCTAGAGTGATTTTCACAGACGGACAGACGTACGGATATCGGTAAATCGACATAGAATTTGATGCTGATCAAGAATATATACTTTGTGGAGTATAAAATGTTTATTTCGAGGTGTTACAAACGGAATGAAAGACTTAATATACCCTCCATACTATGGTGGAAGGTATAAAAATAACACTAAACAAATAACGAAAAGATGGCCAAGATAAAAAATCCCCATGGAAGACATCTATATCTATGGGGGACAGCGAGAAACTGTGAACCATACCACAAGGGGGAGGCAAATTCGGAATTGATTCTACGAAGCGACTACTTTTTTCTGCGATTCAGAAAAGATGTTCATTGTTCTATTAACAATGTGGAGAAAATTTTAAAGGAGTCAAATAGAATACTCCAACGTACTATTCGAAAAGTTAATTCTCAAGTACCGATTACGACCTCCTATTAAGCCTATTACAACAAATTTGGCTAAACGGACACGACTGTACAAAATACGTTGTACCATGGTACAATGAAGAGAAGGTATGTCAACTTTGAAAAAATTGCAAGTATAGAGGTCTACCTGTTTGGCTTGTAATGTCAGAAACTATCAAAACAATAGAAAAGCAAACAACTTGTTGCATTGATTTTGAATAAATATTTTTAAACCGCGATGCATTCGTTGCAATAAGCATTTTGAAATCACCCGACTTTGAATATTTTCTGAACAATTTTTTATTATTGAAAAGAAGACACACACATAAGCAAATGAAGTTGACATATTAAGCTAGAAAAATAAAAAATTTTTAATCATATGGTAGTTCTGCCTTACTTTGAAATCATTGTACCATGCGTTGTACATACTTTTGAGTGCGGTTGAGGCGCTGGGAAAATCTAGCAAAAAGCAATAAATATTCAAAAATTACATATTTCCCAGCTGCCAAAAATTCTTAGAATGGTTCGATGGTAACAATATTACCTTTGGCAACAATATGACTTTCTATGCAAACAATATTGCGAGTGTTGTCTGTCTATGACAGCGAAACACTACTTGATGTCTAAAGGAGGTGGCAAAACAAGTGACAACTAAGGTTGCAATAAAACGTAGTGCGTACGTTTTAACGAATAATTAAGGACCAAACCAGGGGTCTAAAGCTATATTTAAAGCTATATTTAATGTGATTCTTAATTAAACAATATGCTTGATTCCTTTGACGTTAGAAGTGAATAGTAATGAAGTTATCAATCGAAATATTCAGGATTCATCCGATGTGCAATCTTGAATATATGCGTCAACCAACCTTATTTATCCTTATGATGCGAATTTATGTGAAGCAAATCAATATTAAGAATGACATTGAATTCGGATTAAAGTAATATAAAGACATATAATATAATAAGATGGGACATTACATTGTTACTTTTCTTCAATAGATGGCGTTGGTAGTGGAAAATATGTTATGTCACGATATCGTGACATAGCATTATGTTATAATTTAACAGAGCTGACACTTTTTAAGGGTTGTTGTTGATTATATCGATTCAATGTAGGGTAAGTGTGCCTAAGTTCGGCATATCCCAGTAGTCGGCACTTTTTATTTTTAAGCTCAAATAAATGAAACTATTATAACTAAATGTATTTTGTTTGCTTCAAATATATTGCCAGCTATCTTTGTGCACAATTTCGCAAAGAAAAGATGATTTATTCTAATAAAAATTAAATTTTGTCTGTGAAGGTCCTCAACAATTCATATTCTTAAGAAAAGTACAATAAAGACGTCGAATCAGTTTACCTAAGCAAAAATATTATATTTAAATGAATTAATTTATTATTATTATTAATTATTCTTACAAAAAAATTGGTATGCCGACTGTTGGAACATGCCATACCGACAATCGGCAAGTGGTGCCGAATACTGGCAAAAAAGCATTGTTGAAAAAAAACTACAAATTTATGAAATTTAATAAAAAGTTATTAAAACTTTATTTATTATTGCAAAAACTATACAAAATTTCGAATCTAAATAAATTAACTTTGTAATAATTGAAATGTTTCACTCAGAATGGTGAGTGATTAAAAACGCGTAAATCCTAAAAGTGCCGACTACTGGTATACTTACCCTACAAGGAAATGCTCTGGAATAGATTTTTGAGACCATGTCTATCATACCTGACATTTTTTCCTCGTATTTACGCCAATTTTTGGCGATATCGGAATAACATATTTTTCTAAAATTTCCAATGCATTTCTGTTATGTCACCTGCCATCTATTACCTGATGTTTCCATTAAAGCCCATATGCATTTTGTCCAATCTTTATAGTTTTATGTCTTTGCCATATCCTAATCCGAATTGATTACCACATGAGGGAAATATATGGGAGCTACATCTAAATTTGAACCGATTTCGAATAAATTTTGTCAAAAGTATTTGAAAGCTGTATCTAATTTCTTGTACAGAAAAGCATTGTTATAGAGTGCATATTACGACTTTGATGGTCTTAAATGTCAAAAAGGATATATCTATATGTTTACCAAATTTGGCAGATGTCGTTCTAATCGCAAACAAGCATATATAATGTGGCGTTTCCACTGCACTTGATTCCCTCTCTATTCGTTGTTTGACCCTTAACTATGAAAAAACTACCTAATTCTTCACACAAAATTTCCTGAGCGAACACTCATATTTGTACGTTGTTCAAATCAAATCACTCTCAGAACAACGAAAAAATATGTCACATCCCTAACAAATGAGAGCATTTATCGAAAAAATAAATTATGACATTTAAAAATTAATAATAGAAAAATTTAATGAAATTTTAAAAATTTTTGGGAAGACTGAAAATTATGAATGAAAACTACAATGTTGAATGGCGTATGTACATTCAAACGAAAGTAAATTTTTGAGTTTTGCCTTGTTAAGGCGAAGATCATATGTTTTATGATTTATGTGTTTGTTTTCTCTTTCGAGACGAGCTTAATGATCTGAAATTTGCAGTGAAAAGGAAAGCCAGATAGACACTATCACACACTCACCACTATGCGACGCGTTTCGCTGTTGGTTAAGCGGCTCATCAGGCATATTTGGTGTGGATGATGGCTTACAAGGGCCGTTCTCTGGAAAGTAGTATATATTTCGAACTTATTGCAAATTAGCATATGCGAATTATACACTAGAAACTCTCCAGGTTCGACTCAAGTTCTATTGGCAGATCTTTTTCACAGCAAAGTTTTTTTTGTTTTTTTTTTTTTGTAGTGATGGATTTTTTGTCCACAACAACTACATTGCTTCCAATGCATACACTTGTTTTAGTGCTGCTTTAGGAAGACGGGTTAATGGCTCTGAACGTAGAGACGGCAACTTCTAGTTGGCTGCACACCGAGGTCCGCGGTTCAAATCCCACAGCCAGGCTCGGCTGAATTTTTGAGTTTTGCCTTGTTAAGGCGAAGATCATATGTTTTATGATTTATGTGTTTGTTTTCTCTTTCGAGACGAGCTTAATGATCTGAAATTTGCAGTGAAAAGGAAAGCCAGATAGACACTATCACACACTCACCACTATGCGACGCGTTTCGCCGTTGGTTAAGCGGCTCATCAGGCATATTTGGTGTGGATGATGGCTTACAAGGGCCGTTCTCTGGAAAGTAGTATATATTTCGAACTTATTGCAAATTAGCATATGCGAATTATACACTAGAAACTCTCCAGGTTCGACTCAAGTTCTATTGGCAGATCTTTTTCACAGCAAAGTTTTTTTTGTTTTTTTTTTTTGTAGTGATGGATTTTTTGTCCACAACAACTACATTGCTTCCAATGCATACACTTGTTTTAGTGCTGCTTTAGGAAGACGGGTTAATGGCTCTGAACGTAGAGACGGCAACTTCTAGTTGGCTGCACACCGAGGTCCGCGGTTCAAATCCCACAGCCAGGCTCGGCTGAATTTTTGAGTTTTGCCTTGTTAAGGCGAAGATCATATGTTTTATGATTTATGTGTTTGTTTTCCTCTTTCGAGACGAGCTTAATGATCTGAAATTTGCAGTGAAAAGGAAAGCCAGATAGACACTATCACACACTCACCACTATGCGACGCGTTTCGCCGTTGGTTAAGCGGCTCATCAGGCATATTTGGTGTGGATGATGGCTTACAAGGGCCGTTCTCTGGAAAGTAGTATATATTTCGAACTTATTGCAAATTAGCATATGCGAATTATACACTAGAAACTCTCCAGGTTCGACTCAAGTTCTATTGGCAGATCTTTTCACAGCAAAGTTTTTTTTGTTTTTTTTTTTGTAGTGATGGATTTTTTGTCCACAACAACTACATTGCTTCCAATGCATACACTTGTTTTAGTGCTGCTTTAGGAAGACGGGTTAATGGCTCTGAACGTAGAGACGGCAACTTCTAGTTGGCTGCACACCGAGGTCCGCGGTTCAAATCCCACAGCCAGGCTCGGCTGAATTTTTGAGTTTTGCCTTGTTAAGGCGAAGATCATATGTTTTATGATTTATGTGTTTGTTTTCCTCTTTCGAGACGAGCTTAATGATCTGAAATTTGCAGTGAAAAGGAAAGCCAGATAGACACTATCACACACTCACCACTATGCGACGCGTTTCGCCGTTGGTTAAGCGGCTCATCAGGCATATTGGTGTGGATGATGGCTTACAAGGGCCGTTCTCTGGAAAGTAGTATATATTTCGAACTTATTGCAAATTAGCATATGCGAATTATACACTAGAAACTCTCCAGGTTCGTTTTCTCTCTCATTCGAGGTACGCATTTGGTCCACGAGTTAAAATTTCTACAGAGAACTGCAAACAAAATAGTCAATATTTTCAAAATGTGTCTATCGGCAGAAAAAATGTTTGACAAGTGTCTCTTCAGCAGAATTTAAAAATGGAAAAACACAAAAATATGTTCAACATGTCAACATTTACACAAAAAGTTGAAAACGTGAATGAAAATTGTAAAATTAATGATATAATTAATCTTTGGGAGAAAAACAAAAATTTCTTATATTCATATTAGTTAGAATTTCATGTATTTTCGTATACTTTCCCTTTAAAATCAACAAACAATTTTTTTGAAAAAAAGGAATTATTTTACTATGAATTACGAATCGTGCCGTATGAACGGGTTAATTCGTGTACCTAATTCTGAGAGCGAACAACGTTGTTCGGTTTCCAATGGAAACATGCTATTAACTAACTTTGGAAAGTCTACTTTGCTCCTGCGACTTTTTGCCTCAAAAACATATCGATAGCCCTATAGTGCACTATAGGAATAAAAGGTTGAATTATATTTTTGTTTGACCTCCACGGCAACGCTCTCCCATATATCCATCCGTTTTTACTGGGATTCAATTTAAAATGGAAATCGTTTAAATATTGAATCCTTATGCTTTTATTTTGAAAGGGTTTTTTTACCACATATAACAAGTAAGAAAGCTGTACTTTTATACCTTCCTTTTACTTTTCTACACAATATTTTTGTTTAGTTTAGCTACACACTTTTTTTTAATTTTTGTGCCTGTTAATTTTAAAAGAAAACAAATGATGATGATATGTGGAGTCTAGGTCTGAGTTGAGGATTGCTTTTCAAGTAAACAAATAAAAAAGCTGTAAGTTCAGCCGGGCCGAACTTTGAATACCCTCCACAATTTGGAACGAATTTGAAATTTTTTAAAAAATAAAATCCGTTAAAAATTCTATAAAAATCTTAAAAATATGGAATATAGCCGCGATATTGGGGTATATACGGGGTCTATGTCATAAGCCATTACCATATTCAAACTCGAAACATGAAATATACGGTGAATAATATATTATTATATAATAATCATCAAAATACCGTATATAGGGAGGAACCATTATATCGGAGCTATACGAATACGTGGACCTGCATATACAATTTTCTGTCACAGGCTGTAGCATCCATTACGAACTTCAAATACGACATCTAAAACAATTTTGGTGAGTATTGTACCAAAAAGCGTCGAAATACTTATTATAGGGAGGTACTGATATATGGGGCCTATACGAAGACCTGGACAGACAATTTTCTGTCATAGGGCATAGTAATCATTTCGAACTTCAAATACCAAATTTGAAACAATTCCGCTGAATAATGTCGCTAAAATCATCAAAATACCGAATATCGGGAGGTACTGTTATATGGGGGCTATATGAAAACGTGAACGTACATGGCCATTTAAGAACTTAATCTGCCTACTGGCAAGATAAACATGCGTGCAAAATTTTAGCCGTCTATCTCAATTCGTTCGAAAAATAGCGTGATTACAACAGACTGACGGAAATCGCTAAACCGACTTAGAATTTTACTCTGATCAAGAATATGTACCATGATATGTCAAAATGTTTTTTTATACCCTCCACCATACTATGGAGGGTATATTAACTTTGTCATTCCGTTTGTAACTCCTCGAAATACTCATGTCAGACCCAACAAAGTATATATATTCTTGATCAGCGTAAAATTCTAAGTCGATTTAGCCATGTCCGTTTGTCTGTCTGTCTGTTGTAATCACGCTATATTTCGAACGAATTGAGATAGAAGGCTAAAATTTTGCACACGTGTTTATTTTTCCAGTAGGCAGGTTAAGTTCGTAAATGGGCCATGTAGGTCCACGTTTTCATATAGCCTCCATGTAACGGTACCTCCCGATATTCGGTATTTTGATGATTTTAGCGACATTATTTACCTGAATTGTTTCAACTTTCGTATTTGAAATTCGAAATGGATACTACAGCCTATGACAGAAAATTATCTGGGCAGGTCCACGTCTTCGTATAGCCCCCATATAATGGTACCTCCCTATATTCGGTATTTTGATGATATTAGCGACATTATTCACCGGAACTGTTTCAAATTTGGTATTTGAGATTCGTAATAGATGCTAGAGCCTATGACAGAAAATTGTCTGCGCAGGTCCACGTCTTCGTATGACCCCCATATAACATTACCTCCCAAAATTCGGTATTTTGAAGATTTTAGCGCCATTATTCTCCGGAATTGTTTCAAATTACTTATTTAGAGTTCGTGATGGGAACTACAGTCTGTGACAGAAAAATGTCTATGCAGGTCCAGGTCTTCGTATAGGCCCCATATATCAGTACCTCCCTATATTCGGTATTTTGAAGAGTTTAGGTACAATACCCACCGAAATTGTTTGAGATGTGGTATTTGAAGTTCGTAATGGATGCGACAGCCTGTGACAGAAAATTGTCTATGCTGGTCCAGGTCTTCGCACAGCTCCAATTTAACGGCACCTCCTTATATACGATATTTTGATGATTTTAGCTACATTATTCACCCTTTATTTCAAGTTTCGAATTTGAATA
Source organism: Musca domestica (assembly GCF_030504385.1). NCBI lineage: Eukaryota > Metazoa > Arthropoda > Insecta > Diptera > Muscidae > Musca > Musca domestica. Next base: position 1,169,531 of record NW_026712410.1, on the reverse strand, counting down.
TGGTAATGGCTAATGACAAACAATGCCTATGTAGGTTCACGTCGTATAGACCCCAATATAACGGCAATATTCGGTGATTTTAAAATTTAACAGAATTTTTTAAGGATTTCATTTTTTTTTAAATTTCCAAATTCGTTCCAATGGTGGAGGGTATTCAAAGTTTGGCCCGACCGAACTTACTGCTTTTAAACTTGTTTTTTTAATAAGTAGATTTGTATAAATTTTCTTTTACAACACCAATCGGAGGTTGTAACGATATGCAGTTTTCAACGATTTTAAGAAATTTGAATATTTTTTCATTACCGAAATACGTCGAGCATACGAAATTCCCAGTTGAACAATTTTAATATTTACAATTGAAAAATTTCTTTTTGGGTATTGAAATTAGAATTGAATAAAAAAAATGTTTACATTTTTATAGAAACTTACAAAGCATTATACCTTAGCAGAGAAGTTAAATATTTGTGTACCCTACGCGTAGACAATTGAATATTTAGAGGCTTATCATCGAAAGAAATTGGATCAGCAGATGTCGTCTATATAGTTTCAAGGAAATGATAAAATAGGAGTTCTAAATTTGAAAATATATAAAATCTAAAATGTTTTGACATGCATTTGATGAAATACGAAATACGACGAACGCACAAATTATTCATGTTAAAAATTAAAACAAAAATAAGGAAAAATATAACAGCCTGTTCCACGATATCAAAAGAACACGTTTCGTCCCACTAAATTCCAAAAAAAATGCAATCATGTTTAAATTTTTTTTTCAAATTTATACATTTGACAACATATCATTGTCAAAATCTATATTAATAATTCCATTGTATACTCATAAAATCAGAGATGGGAAGTGTCTTTTATGTATTAAAATTTGACAAGGTAAATTACAGAAAATGCAGAGCTGGTAATCCTAATTTGAAATGAGGTTACCTTTATTTCATTCTACCATGATCAGAACAAAAATTTTTTTTTAACATGCAAATAAATTCAACGCAATCACTGGCAAACTCGGAATGTTATTTTGTTTGTTTTTTTTTAATTTGTTTTTTTTTTTTTTTTGCAACTGAACTGTCAACCCAGACAGAGCCAACTGACGCATGGTTGCATTTTTACTGCTTTTTCTATAATTTTGGCGATTTTTGGTTTAATTTCGGAATGATGTGGAGAAGCTTCTCAACTAGTGTCCGTAGCTATCATGGTAGAAGAATATAGGTATATGCATCGACACAGCTGCTGGGACAATGAACTGTCAAACCAATTTGGAATTGAAAATGTTGAATGAAAAATTATTTAAATTTGTAAAATTTGTTGAAAAACGCAAATCATAATAAGCCCCGGGTGATGTATAGAAAACATATGAAAATCTACTTATATTCGAAAATACATTTAAATTTTTTTGACATAACAATGTTCCCAAGCGTTGATGCATCTACCTGTATTCTTCTACCATGGCAGCTATATAGTGGATGATTTTATCGTAGAGGAATTGAGGAAAGAATTATATTTGTTCTTGACATATTATAATTGCATTTATTATTTTTGCTCACCTTTTTATTTCCACTTTCAATAATAGCAATATTTATGCTGAAACAATTCTCCTGAATTATAATTAGACGACAGCAAACACACAAGTGACTGATTTTGACATTTGTGTTCGCATACGTGCGAAAGAAAATATATTGTGGACGCAAAATTACACCCAAAATGCTTACGCTTTCGCTTGCTTTATTTCAAATCATGTTGGTTAAAAATATTTTTTTTTAAATTTTATAGAGGATTTGCAACCGGAGGAAAAAGAATTTTCCTCTTTATCATCCCGGTTTGAGAACTTCGCTACATTACAGATATATCAAGGACTACAAAAATATTTTTTCTCAATTAATTTAAAGGTAAATTACAGAAAATGCAGAGCTTGTAATCCTAATTTGAAATGAGGTTACCTTTATTTCATTCTACCATGATCAGAACAAATTTTTTTTTAACACTACAAAAATATTTTTTCTCAATTAATTTTAAAAGAATTTTAGACTGGGCATTTTATAAAGAATTTGTGGAGAGATCGGACAATTTTGCATATTTGCCTATAAATTCATTACAATGTATTAGTGTTCTCTGAGACTTGGGTAAAAATGTGATGCCGTCATCATAGCAGTTGATGCCAACTACACCACTAATTTAATTGATATAATTTTTTTATAACTTGTTCTTATATAAACTTATTCATTAAAAAATTAATGATTCAGGCTGTATACTAATTCTTGGTGATTTCAATATGTGTTTAGTTCAGAGGGGCTCCGCCGGGTTACACCGAATGCGTCGAGCAGTGTACCGTAGTGTATATGCAATAATATAAATGTAACTATTTATTCTTAGTTTCGTTTTATGGCAACAATATAAACTTCTATGCAAACGACACAATTAAACTTAATCTAAATTAGCTTCATAGTAGGTACCATGGTAGAAGAATATAGGTAGATGCATCAACGCTTGAGAACATTGATATGTCAAAAAAGTGGATTTTTTAATGTTTTTATACGACGCAATTTTCAATTTTCAAAATCGGTTTGACAGTTCATTGTCCCAGCAGCTGTGCCGATGCAACTACCTGTTTTCTTCTACCATGGTAGGTACGGTTTGTATAGAGCAGTGTAAGCTTTTTATTCGAACAAAATGTAGGGAATGGAACCGCAAATGAATCTGCAGTAACAGATTCGGGATCCATCTCTGCTACAAAGATATTACGCGATATGAAGCCGCAGATGAATCTGCAGTAACAGATTCGGACTTCAATTTTATATTCGAAATTTAATAGTTCGAAGCCGTAGATGAACCTGCAGTTACAGATTCGGGCTTCATTCAAGCTAGGTATTTCCCGAAAAAATTTCACGGGTGTGTAGTTAGGTTTTGTGCCAAGGTCAGTTTATATACCAGCAGCTGTCGCGAGACCGATTTTACCCCGAAGGTCATCTTACAATATTGTTTACAAATTTTAATTACTTTTCATGATTTCCGTTCGATAAATTTGATTTTTTAAATTATAATTAAGCTCAATTACGTCAATTTGTGTAGTGATTTCGAATAAACAGAGTAAGATTTTTGATTTTGGACTCCAACCGATGGGGAGGTTAACATTTAGAGGGACAAAAAACTGGGGCTGAAGCTGACAACAACGATTTTGATGCGCTTGACAAAGTCTAAGGAGTCAGGACCGGAATCGAACTATTCGGTTTTAATGTCTCGCGATGTAAGAAATTGTGATGACGTTAACCACATTTCAAACAACTAATCTTACTAGCATTTACTACTTTATGTCCCTTTACTAAACAATTTATACAATCATCGTGGTGCTTGACAAATGGATCCGATTAATTTTCTCAGGAGGTACCGTTATATGGGGGCTATACGAAGATGTGGACCTGCACAGACATTTTCTGTCGTAGGCTGTAGTATCCCATTACGAACTTCAAATACAAAAATTAAAACAATTCCGGTCAATAATGTTGGTAAAATCATCAAAATACCGAATATTGGGAGGTGCCGTTATATGGGGGCTATACGAAGACGTGGACCTACACAGAAAATTTTCTGTTCTAGGCTGTAATATTTTATCGATCTTCATCAATTCGTTCGGAATCTATAGTGATTTTCACAGACGGACAGACGGGCGGACATCGCTAAATCGATATACAATTTGATGCTGATCAAGAATATATATACTTTGTGGGGTATAAAATGTTTATTTCGAGGTGTTACAAACGGAATGACAGAGTTAATATACACTAATATACTGTGGAAGGTATAAAAAATAGCACTAAACAAATAAAGAAAAGATGGCCAAGATGAAAAATCCCCATGGAAGACATCTAAGGGGGACGCAAATTCGGAATTGATTCTACGAAGCGACTACTTCTTTTCTGCGATTCAGAAAAGATGTTCATTGTTCTATTTACAATGTGGAGAAAATTTTAAAGGAGAATACTCCAACGTACTATTCGAAAAGTTAATTCTCAAGTACCTACTACGACCACCTATTACACCCTATTACAACAAATTTGGCCGACCGACCTAATGTAGCTACTCCAACTAAACGGACACGACTGTACAAAATACGTTGTACATACTTTTGAGTGCGGTTGAGGCGCTGGGAAAATCTAGCAATAAGCAACACATGTGAACAATTCGGTGATCTTGTGCGCTGACGCACAATAATAAAGGTTAAAACCCACACGCACATATATCGATGCGCTCAGTAGATGCCCAAGACCACTTGAATAAAATGTCAAGCAGCCCCGCAATGTTCTCCATTCAATATTATCAATAAATAAAAACAAGTAAAAAAACTTTAAGTTCGGCCGGGCCAAACTTTTAATACCCTCCACCTTAGGGTAAAAGAAACATTAGAAGAAATGTGGCAAAAACCATTAAAATGCCGATTATGGGAGGTACCGTTATGGGGGCTATACCAAAACGTGACCTATAATTACAATGTTTCGCCACCGGAGCTGGAACCCATTATGACCCACAAATACCAATTTTAGACAAATCAGTGAAAAAATGTGGCAAAAACCATCAAAATACCGAATATCGGGAGGTACCGTTATATGGGGGCTATACTAAAAACGTGGACCTATAATTACAATGTTTCGCCACCGGAGCTGGAACCATTATGACCAACAAATACCGATTTTCAGACAAATCCGTGAAAAAATGTGGTAAAAAAACTAAAATACTAAATATCGGAGGTACCTTTATATGGGGGCTATACCACAACGTGGACCTATACATGCAATGTTTGCCACACGCTCAGGGACCCTCTATGACCTACAAATACCAATTTTAAGACAAATCCGTGAAAAAATGTGGCATAAATCATCAAATACCGAATATCGGGAGGTACCGTTATATGGGGACTATACCAGAACGTGGACCGATATATCTCATTTTCAATACCAACCATCCTAGACACAATGCAAATAGCTCTGCTAAATTTTGGAGCTCTACGTCAAATAATGTGGGCTGTATCGTGATTTCAACAGACAGACAGACGGACAGACAGACAGACAGACAGACAGACAGACGGACATCGTTAAATCGACTTAGAATTTTATGCTGATTATGAATATATATACTTTATGGGGTCTAAAACGAATATTTAGGGATGTTACAAACGGAATGACAAAGTTAATATACCCTCCTTTCCAAGGTGGAGGGTATAATATTGCGCGGCTGCGATTGGTTAAGTTAGATTAGTTGTGTAGTACTTAAGTAACATATTTTTTAATAAAATCAGAATTGAAATATCACCCTAACGAAGCGGTCGTGTTTCTTTTTTCACTTTACATTGCGCCAGTCGATCCGAAAACGGAATAGAGTTGACAATCGAAGAGGGAGACTGGACTCTATTTTTCACTTAAATTTGGTACTTCGAGCCAAATACAAGGAATTGAACCAAATCCAAAGAAGTTGAAGGTTGTTCTTTCTTTCTCACTTTCTCATCCTTCAAGCCGGATCCAGAATTGAACCAACATCCAAACCATTTCGTTGGGTTTTCTTTTCTCGCTATTACATTGATCCTCAAAGCAGGATCCGAATAAATAATAGAGTTGACAATCGAAGAGGGAGATTGGACTCTATTCCGTTTACACGACAGAAAGAGGAATAAACACAAATATTCTTCCTTCGGTATGTTCGTTCACTGATCTAACAAACCACAAGTGCTGATCAGAGAGCAAAAAAGCAAGCATGATATTGATTGATGGGTAAACAGTGTTAATGTTGTTTGCGACAAACAAAACAGATAATGAACTTGACTGTTGCAACGAGAAAAGGAGAATAAATGTGACAACAACAATTTGCAAAGTTAAAGCGGACCGACCAAATAAAAAGAATAATATTGTGATCTTTGTTTCAGGTAATAAAGCACACCAAACTAAGAACTAGCAAAAACAATGCTAGGAGTGATTTGATAGAATAAACGAAATGTTTAATGTTTTGTTGCTTTACATGAACCAAAACAAAAGAATATTGGTAAACGATTTTGCAAAAATTTCATTTTGACTTTTGTTTTTATTATGATGTTGCCGATGCAAGCATCCAAATTAGAAAAACAACGATTGGCGGGAAACAAAGCAAGAGGGAAAGAGGTAACGTTGTAAAACGACCTTTGTACCTAAACAAAACCGATTGCTTTGTTGTTGTCGCGGTAATTTAATAACACCAGGTCACTTGACAACACTGCACTATACGTACCTTGTAATGCAGGATTAATGGACTGGACATTTAACGAATAATTAAGGTCCAAACCAGGGGTCTATAAAGGTATAGTTAATGCGATTCCTAATTAAACAATATGCTTCTGAAGGCTTGATTCCTTTGACGTTAGAAGCGAATAGTAACGAAGTTATCAATCGAAACCAACCAACCTTATAATATATTATATGTATATATATATATATATATATATATATATATATATATATATATATATATATATATATATATTTACCGAATTTGGCAGATGTCCGTTCTAATCGCTAACAGGCATATAAACTAACTTTGGAAAGTCTACTTTGTTCCTCTGACTTTTTACCTCTACACTACAGGAATAAAACATTGAATGTATTTTAGTTTGACTTCCATATAAACGGTACGCTCTTCCATATATCCATTCGTTTTTACTGGGATTCAGTTCAATGGAAATCGTTCAAGTATTGAATCCTTATGCTTTTTATTTTGAAACGGGTTTTTACCACAAGTAACAAGTAAGCAAGTATAACAAGTAAAAAGCAGTACTTTTTACCTTCCTTTTCCTTTTACTTTTCTACACAATATTTTGGTTTAGTTTAACTTCACACTTCTATTTTAAAAGAAAACAAATGATGATGATATGGTGAGTTCAAAATGGAAATCGTTTTAAGTATTGAATCCTTATGCTTTATTTTGAAACGGGTTTTTTACCACAAGTAACAAGTAAGCAAGTATAACAAGTAGAAAGCAGTACTTTTTTCCCTTCCTTTTCCTTTTACTTTTCTACACAATATTTTGTTTAGTTAACTTCACACTTCTATTTTAAAAGAAAACAATGATGATGATATGTGAAGTCTAGGTCTGAGTTGAGCATTGTTTTAAAAAATAAACTTCAAATATCAAATTGAAACAATTCCACTGAATAATGTCGCTAAAATCATTATAATACCGAATATCGGGAGGTACTGTTATATGGGGGCTATATGAAAACGTGAACCTACATGGCCATTTACGAACCTAATCCGCCTACTTGCAAATAAAAATGCGTGCAAAATTTTAGCCGTCTATCTCAATTCGTTCGAAAAATTGCGTGATTACAACAGACAGACATCGCTAAACCGACTTAGAATTTTTCTCTGATCAAGAATATATATACTTTGTTAGGTCTGACATGATTTTTCGAGGAGTTACAAACGGAATGACAAAGTTATGTTATGT
>NW_026712410.1:824729-989983 GCF_030504385.1 Musca domestica | reverse complement strand
TTTCCAATCTTCTTCCGACGGATTTGGAACCTTCGTGACAAGAAACATACTGATGCAGAAATACTGGTCTCGAATTAACAGATATATAAAGTAAATGACCAATAAGTTTTCGATATTTTGCATTAGTTTCCAACAAGTTTGAATTGTTTTTCTTTCCGTAATTTATATCCATAGGAGATTTTGACAACTTGCAACTTCCTAGGCCAACTCATCTGCTAATCTTTTAATATATTGGGATTGACAAATTCATAATTTCCATATAAATCTTTACTAATTTGAATTCCCCAAATAACTTCTTATATCTCCCAAATTCTTCATAAAAAAACTGTCAGATAATATTTTTTCTATACATTGTATCTGATCAGTTGTTGAACATGCCAAAATTATGTCATCAACATATATAATAATATAGCATATTGGTCTAATATATATCCGGAATAAAACAGGGGTCACTCACGCTTTGTTTTAATTTTGCCTTTGTCAATGTTTCATTCAACAAAATTATTCCACGACCTTGAAGCTTGCTTCAACCCATATATGGCCTTCTTTAATAAACAAACATTTTTCTCATTTCCATCTTCAAAACCTTTCGGTTGTACCATGTAGATTGTTTCTTCAAATTTCCATTGAGAAATGCGGTTTTTGCATCTATATGTTGTACAATCAGATTTCGTTTCGCAGCAACAGAGAGAAGCATTCGAAAAGTTGTATGCATGACGACAGGCGAAAACACTTCATTGTAGTCTACTCCATATTTCTGCGAATATCCTTGGGCAACGAGTCTTGCTTTATAACGAACAAAATCCCCATTGGCATTTCTTTTTAATTTGAAAACCCATTTACTGCCCACCGCTTTCCTCCCTTCAGGTAATGGTACTATGTCCCATGTATTATTAGTTCTCATAGCTTTTATTTCTTCTTGCATAGCATCAAACCATTTGTCCTTATCATCGCCTTTAATAGCTTCATCATACGTTTTCGGTTCTGGTTCGTGATTGGCCATCCAAATTTCATCTATTAATCGTTTAGCTGGGAATACCCTTAGTTGATCTTTTGGACACGCGTACTGTTTGCTCCTCATCATTCTCACTCTCCTCCTGAATTTGCACATTACTGATTGCTCCTTCATTTTCTTGATTACTTGAAACAGACCTTGATGTTAGATTTTCATCACTATTGGAAACAGAATCTGAAACTGGTAAATTCTCCTCCTCAATCTGTAATGTGCCTTGTTTCTTTTGTGGGAAATCCATTGAGCAATCTCTTAATTCTACTTCTGTAAATCTTACATCCCGACTTACGACAACCTTGTTTTTAGACGCATCGTAACATCGATAGCCTTTTGAATTTGCATCATATCCGAGAAAAATCATCTGATTTGCCGTTGAATCTAACTTTTGCCGCTTTTCAGATGGTATATGTACGAAACATTTGAACCAAATATATGAAGATTTGAAACATCTGGCTTCTTACCATACCATAATTCATAAGGAGTTTGTTTTGTTGCTCTCGTTAGCACTCGATTTTGTATGTAGTTTGCTGTTGACACGGCTTCACCCCAGAATGATTTTGGTAAATCAGCGTCAATAAGTAAACATCGACTCATTTCCACAAGTGTGCGGTTCTTCCTTTCAGCCTTACCATTTTGCTGTGGAGAGTAAGGGGTGGTAAATTGAACTTGGATACCTTCCGATTTTAAATAATCTTGTAGACGTTTTCCTGTATATTCACCGCCTCTATCGGAACGGATTACCTTGGGGTTACTGCCAAAAAGAGTATTGCAAAACTTTATGAATTCTCTTATAGTCCCTTCCACTTCAGACTTCTCTTTTAGCAATTGTATCACTGTGAAACTTGAGAAATCATCTATAAAAGTGACAATATAACGTTTTCCATTAGCTGTTGCAGTCTGCATAGGTCCGCATACATCCGTATGGATTAAATCTAGTGGAGCTTTAGATGAACATGTTGACTGTTTGGAAAAGGCAGCCGAGTCATTTTTCCTTTTATGCACGTTTCACAAGATTCTTTAATATTGCAGTTGACTATTTTCATACCTTCAACTAATCCGTCTGCTTCCATTTTACGAATTGCTTTGGGATCCCTGTGGCCTAATCTGCGATGCCACTGATGAATACAATTTTCATTATGTTGTGTCAAGGTACAAACAGCATCTGGTGTCCTTAAAATATACATTTCTCCACTAACATCTGCAATTCCGACTGTTATATCTCTTTGTGTAATTTTACAAACATTTCCTTTAAATTTGACTTCATATCCATCCTTTGACAGTTGTCTAACTGATAGAATATTCCCAACAAGGGTAGGTACATAAAGAACTTCTTTCATTGAAATTTTTCGTTCAACACCATTATCATTCACTATCTTTAAATCACCATATCCTAATCCTTGAACAAAAATATTTTCGCCATTTGCTAATTGCAATGTACTTTTGTATGTCTCATTTAAGGATCGAAAAAATTCTTTATTGTTCACCACATGCCTTGTAGCACCTGAATCGATTAACCAAGAACCTTTACTTGCACTTCCAAAGTTGAAAAGAAAATCATTCGGCGGTTTTGGCGATTCCTGCTTTTCTTCAATCGCGTGAACCTTATACTTGTTTTTGCTGGTGTCTTGCTTTATTTTCCAATTTTTATATTTTACACAATTTTTCTTTTGGTGACCAGACTTTTTGCAAAAGAAACACGTCTTATTGGAATTGTCAGCAATTTTCATAACAGCATCATTTGAAACGCCATTAGAATGTAGTCGTCTTTCAAATTCAGCAATGACCCTTTGTTGAACAAATGCGAACGTAATCTCCTCTTCTTTGCGTGATTCGAGTGATGTTATCAACGTATCATAGCTCTCTGGAAGACTACTGAGTAACATAGCAGCACTCCATTTATCCGTCAATGTCTCTTCACCGATATCTCTTAATTTTGTGAATAAATCATTCATGTTATTAATGTGGCTTACCGCATCACCTCCTTCTTCAAGCTTCAATGAGCATATAGAACGCATCAAAAGACTTTATTCGTTAATGTATTTCGCTCATGATACTCTTTTAAAGCATTCCAAGTCTCTTTTGCTGTTTTAAGGTGCCTTATATGACATAATTGATCGTCCATCACTAAGAGACCGATTGTGCCTCTTGCCTCGTCATCCTTTTCATCCCAATCACTAATTGCTGCCGCATTTATAATATTACCTGCTTCTCCTCGATTTTCACGGGGTCTTGGTCCTTCAATTACTTTCTTCCATAGATTTTGCTTCCTTAGCAATAGTTCCATTCTGAATTTCCAATTTGCATAATTGGAATTGTTCAATTTTGAAAATCTTGGTTTAGCTTCAGCCATATTGCCTTTACTCCTTATTGAATTCTGTTCCTGGAAATATTGATGTCCTTAGTATTTCTTGATAATCCTTGATCCTTTTGTCGATTGTTGAAGCTCTTTAAGGGCCCATAACCTATTGGAATTATAAGGCCGAGGACTTTTCACAGCAATTGAATTTTATTGAATGACAAGAAAATTAGAAAATATTTTCAATGCATACACATTTTCTATCAAGGCTAGCTAGAACACAATGTTAAATAAATTACAAAGTATAAATGAACAAAGTATAAAATTGAACGCCAATCCAACAGACTGCACCATTCTAAACGCTATTGCACCAAAACTATCCTGGTTTCTGTGGGCAGCAGACGTTCTTCCGCTCCAATGGATGGGGAGTGGACTCCGAAGACGGCATTCATAGTATAATTATTATCACTAAATGCTTCCGTATGAACGCGATCCAGACCTGCCTGATAGGCTTCTTGGCCTAGTGGCTCTCTCTCTAAGCGTTGGACCTCCCTCATTAGATTATATATGTCCTTCCTGACACGCCTGAGTGGGGGAGTATTATCCACCATATGATGGTTTAGATGACTCCCATGATAACACTAAATCAGGTACTGCAACGAAAGCATATGGTTATGCTAACGTAGGGGAAGGACCTTCGTCTCCTCATGTAGATGGTCTACTGGTGTCATGAGGAGGCACACTGTCGCAGTTCTTAAGGCAGCATTCTGGCAGGTCTAGATATTTTTCCACTGCTTAGCACTTGTATCCGCAGACCTCACTTGGGGCCGCACACCTAAAGATGTCTCCTTGTCCGCACCCCAAGTGCTTCCGGATAGAGCCTTGAGGACCTTGTTCTTACTCTTCATTTTGTCGCAGATAGCTGTGGCTTGCACGGACGACTTGAACATGCGGTCGTATGTGACCCCTAGGATCTTGGGGGAGCGCTCGTGGTCGGTATTATATTTCCCATTCAGACTATTCAATGCATGCAATTATAATTCCACCATGTCATTCGTAGATAAAAAAAATCACCTTTTTATTTGACATTTCTCTCTCTCCCCCTCTCTTTTAAAACTTCAATTTTATCGCAAACAATGTCGTAACTTAAAACTTATTTTAAATTATCGATTGCAATTCGACTTATAGCATGTTTCCATTGGAAACCGAACAACGTTGTTCGCTCTCAGAATTATGTACACGAATTAACCCGTTCATACGGCACGATTCGTAATTCATAGTAAAATAATTCCTTTTTTTCAAAAAAAATGTTTGTTGATTTTAAAGGGAATGTATACGAAAATACATGAAATTCTCGCTAATATGAATATAAGAAATTATTGTTTTTCTCCCAAAGATTTATTATATCATTAATTTTACAATTTTCATTCACGTTTTCAACTTTTTGTGTAAATGTTGACATTTTGAACATATTTTTGTGTTTTTTCCATTTTTAAATTCTGCTGAAGAGACACTTCTCAAACATTTTTTCTGCCGATAGAAACATTTTGAAAATATTGACTATTTTGTTTGCAGTTTTCTGTAGAAATTTTAACTCGTGGACCAAATGCGTACCTCGAATGAGAGAGAAAACAAAATTTACTTTCTTTGAATGTACATACGCCATTCACATTGTAGTTTTCATTCATAATTTTCAGTCTTCCCAAAAATTTTGTAAAATTTCATTAAATTTTTCTATTTATAATTTTTAAATGTCATAATTTATTTTTTTCGATAAATGCTCTCATTTGTTAGGGATGGGACATATTTTTTCGTTGTTCTGAGAGTGATTTGATTTGAACAAGGTACAAATATGAGTGTTCGCTCAGGAAATGTTGTGTGAAGAATTAGGTAGTTTTTTCATAGTTAAGGGTCAAACAACGAATAGAGAGCGAATCAAGTGCAGTGGAAACGCCACATTACCGAATTAAAAAGTATTATAATTACATAGACAATTATTTGCAAATATGTAACCATATATCAGTTTTAAAATTTCTGTACAAGATCAAAAACGGTTTGAAGTAATTAAGTAATTTTTGAAGTCAGTATTCTGTTGATTTATGTCAAACTCCAACTAAAAAATGGAGTTTAACAGACATCATCATGAAAAGACGTTTTTTGAGGTATGGTGAACTTTGGGTAAATAAGCGATATTTCTGGTTTTTCATTTGACGTTTTTTTAATAGAAGCCGTGTAACATTTATTATTGCATACTCTCGCTGTACGACTGTGAAATCTGCGAGTAGCAACACTGCACAATATTTAGACACAGAGAATTTGTGGAAGCTATTGCATGAGTGGTGTGGATTTCGTTTGTTTTGCCAACCCCATTCGGTTGTATTTAGTATACAAATGTATCTAACAAATTACAGTTAATAACTACGAAGTGGGCCTTTGATTAGACAAAAAGATTTACTTATTAATAAATTTAATAAAACATTGTGTGTGAATATAACTTGTATCTTGTTAGTACACGCTTATATACGTAGATATTTATTTTGTATGTTATACAAGACAAACAAAAGAATAACAACAAACTGAATGTTTACGCCATCTTGCCATCCAGCTGGAAATTTATATTCTACATCACGAGTGTATTGTCCGTCCACGATACTATGTTCGTAGCTAGTCAATACATTATTCTCTACCTAATAGTCATAACTTATGTAAATAAACCAGATTTCTTTCCGAAAATGCTGGAGAACCGAATTTTGTTTTATACCTAAATTGAACGGAATTCATTAAAGAAGACATCCCAAAAGTACCTGTTCGTTTTCTGTTACCAACATTCAGTTTTTGCAACTTTGTCCTCATAAAGCCGCGTCGTTGCATATTATTTTCGGTTGTAGTTTTTTTCCAAGCATCGTTTTTATTTTTCCTCCCTTTTTGCCATAAAGGGGAAAATTGAATATTCGCGCACACTCAAACAAAGATATGTATTTCTGTACGAACAATTTCAAGTCCGTGAGTGTTAAAAATTGCGACAATTTCTTATACCGTGCAATTTGTGTGTGATGCGTCATAAACTCGATTGGCTAGAAGATAAATTATTTAAGCAAACAGCTAATACTTGAAAACATTCAAAACCTAGTGTTGACTATTAAGTAAAAATGATTTAATCTGCTTTTTATTTCCTGAAATCCTTAATTTCTCTAAAGTGTGATTATACATATGTATGTCAACAGACCTTTATGTCTGGGTATAAAGTATCACATAATTTTTAAAACAGAATGGATAAATACGAGGATTGCATAATTACATACGAAACAAAAAGAGGATTTGAAATCAAATAACCAAACATTGTTTGTTTGGAAAGGAAATCTGGACGTAAGTCGGTTTTCACCTATTTCGCCGTTCTTAAACGAAAACGATAGTCCAAAAAGTATTGGCTTGTTGTTTTGTGGCTGTTATACAATTTGGGATGATGGATCCTTTGCAACTGCCTCAAGTCATAAATCGGTCACATGATAGCAGTATAGTCCACGCTGACATAGAGGGTAGTGTAAATAGAGCCACACCGCCCCATATCAGTATTGAAGAAAACAATTGGGAGTTGTTTATCGAGGAGGCAAATCAGTTAGAGTACGATGAGGAAGAATTGTTTATATCATCATTTCCAAGTACACCAACAGTGGAGCAAATTTCTTATGAAGATGAATTTATGATCGACACAACGATAAATTCTTCCCTTGAAAATTTAATACCAAATGAACAATTATTAATCGAAGGTTTGCAATATTATTCTATAATATCTTTGTTTAACATCAGCAACTCAAAATGTGCAGCTGTTCATAAAAAAAAAAATCCAAGTGTACAATACTACAAAAAATCAAAAACATCTTTCATCCTGCTTTTTACGTTGTACAATATTTTTTAACTCTACATAAACATTGTTAGAAACTTGATTATATGCAACAGCCAAAGAATATATCAATGTCACTTAGCTAGTTTTTGAACTGTATAGACACTAGCCTGTTATGAGGTTAACTGAAAGCAAAGCTCCAATACAAAAATATAAATATATGGACATATTTTTATACCCACACAATGCTTTTGCCCATTACGTCTTTGGCGTTTCTAACGAACAAACCCCCTTACATCTATTACGTTTTACTGTTGCTTATAGCAAACCCAATAAATTTAAAATGTATCAAATAATTGTAAAATAAAATTGAGAAATGTCAAGAAAACATTTTAAAAATATGATCCTGCAAGATGCGCCAACAAAAACAAGATGTGTTAAAACAGTTCATAGCTATATAAATTCTATTCATACACATATAATTTTGGTGTCATTCTGTAACAAACAGACAATTTCTGTTCAAAACGATAGGTCTCATTTTCTGACGTTCTCTTTCGTATTTGTTACAAAAACCCAGAAAAATGCAATGGAAAGTGAAACCATAGCTCTCTTTCTATCGTTTTTTTTCTGACGTTCTCTCTCGTATTTAATTCTTACAAAAATCCACAAAAATACAATGGAAAGTAAAAGCTTTCGTGTATACGTCACGGACATAAAAGTCATTGGCACCGAAAACCCAAATATTTTTTTTAGTCGACAAATTCCAAACGAATGTGAAAAAATCATAAATAAAAAAGTTGTCAAAGTACCTATCCAAAAATGTGTTGAATATTGCGGGCCCCTTTTTTCTAATACCGGATACAGTACAGGAAGATCACTACGCTTTGTACCCATCATCAAATATTTAAATGCTCTTTTAATCAACTGATTTTATTAATTGCAATTTCGTTTTGACCACATAGCTTATATTATTAAATTTCTTTTTACAGTTCTATGTGGTAATCGTGTAAGTCAAATGACCCGTGCATATGATGATATTGAGGCTGTCACACGCCTTCTCGAAGAAAAAGAGAAGGATTTGGAGTTGACGGTGCAAATAGGGAAAGAATTGTTGACGCAGAATAATGCATTAGAAAATAAAATAGCCGATTTAGAAGCTGAATTAAAATCAGCTAATGAGGACCGTTCGCAGTTGCTACATGAGCTACACAAGAAAAATGAACTGATAGCTGTTTTAACAAATGATTGTGAGGATTCTAGTGATAATGGTAAGTCACGAAGTTATTGATGATATGATTAACTACAAAGTCTTATATTTCAGATACCCCAACCTTCTCCAAGTCCATCACTTTGGATTTATTACAAAAGAAGATTGCTTCACTTCAGGATGAAAACAAGTCACTTAAATATGAAGCATCTCAATTGGCCTGTCAGACAGATGAGGTTGAGGCTCAGGAGCGGAGGCTTATGGACGATATAGCATCACAGCTAAACGACGCCAATCAGCAGTTCGAAGGACTTAGCTTAGAACTGGAAAGGCAACGTGAGGAGAATCGTTTGCAGCATGAACAAATAGTAAGCTTAACTTCGCGATTGGCAGAAGCTGAAATGAAACTTCATCAACTGACACACGACAACGATGAACATATTACACTTCTAAATATTACAAAGGAGAACCAAAATAGTCTGGCATTGGAACTGGTTGAATTCAAGCAAAGATATCAAGAGGTCTTGGCTCTTTTGCAAGAAGCACAGGAACAGTTACGAAAACAACGAAAGAAAACTATGCCTCAAGCTCGTAGTTCCTTCATGTCTTCAATTTTGCAGCCGGACTCCTTGCAGTCAGAATTGATGGAGTCATCTCTATATTCAGAAAATAGTCTTGATTCTGGAATATCAGGTGATAATCAAAGAATAAATGATCGAATTGGTCATTTGATGTCAAATCAACCGAACACATCATGTGGAGTGGCCTACAATGGCACAATGAGTACGGTTTATGGAGGCGGAGGTTTACTGCAGCCATACAAGAGAGTATTTGATACTGTTCGGTGTGCAACCAAAAGCGGAAACTTTGCTGATTTGGACAGTACTTCAATGACACACCTTGGAGCGATGTCTATGAGCACAGCATCAGGCCCACGCATGTCTACTATGGCTATTGGAAGTACATTAACCTCCTCCAACAACACTTTTGGCGCTGAAAATAATGGTATGGGCGATAAAACAATATCCTGTGAAAGTTTAGCGTCTCAATCTGAAGATGGTTATCCCTTGCAACCATCAGGAGTTCCTGGAGCTCCCGGCGCAAAGGAACTTGAGGCTGCTTTAAAGAGACTTACTCCAGCAGAAGTACTTGCTCGAAGGGCTATGCTTTCATACGCACCTGCTGGTACATATAATTATGACGATGTTCAAACTACAACTGCATTTCCAATGGGACTGCGCACACCAGACAGCATTATGTCGACCGGATCATCTGGTATTTCCTCATCAACTAACATGTCATCCTCTGTACATCAGTGGCGATTACCAGAAAAGCTGCAAATAGTAAAACCTATTGAAGGTTCACAGACATTGCATCATTGGTCACAGTTGGCTACACCTACCCTGAGTGGTCTTTTGGAAGAAAGACCCGGTGTGACAATTCGCGGGGGGCGAGGACTTGACGATTTAGGTATGCAGGTATACACTTTGTCAGACGTTGAAGAAGACATAAGCGAAGAATTACCTGGCAAGCAGTATGAAGCGTCTGGATGTACATATACATTCACGACTAGTATGGTAATGCATCCCGACGATGGTATATCAACAGATCTTTCATTTTTATCACAGTCCCAAGTATCTTCAAGAACTGCATCGGCATCAACGTCTCGACAGCCAAGGTAATTTACTTTATTAACCTAATAAATTATAATAATAATAAATTCAACCAATTTCTTAATTGTAGCTGCCCACCAACACCAAGAGCTGGTCTTTCGCGCAAAAATTCCTGTTCAACATTCTCGGTAAATTTAGGCTTAGCGTCTATGTTGAATGAGCGAGGTATCAAAGCTGTAACTCCAAGCGCCTTAAATACACCTGCTGGGCCAAACTTTTCGCCAACTGTAACACCCTGCAATAGTCCTGGTAATTATGTGATTTATACATCAACATATAATATTTGTTTGAAAGTAACCTTCGGCATGATAATACTGTGCAACTCAGAAAATAAATGCAGGGAAGTCCGACATGTATGGACGTGAAATTTTATATCGGGCCAATAAAGGGTATTTTAGCCCTTTTTTGAAATTATGGTTAAAACTCCGTAACAAATCAAAATATCCTACAAAATTATTTGTCATGAAATTCTACTATAGGTCCTAAAAGACGTAAAAATCTTACCTTAAACGCCAGTAACTCATTTATGTTTAAAAGATTTGGGGTTATGTCCGAACTTTGTGTGATATCTCCAAGAAAGCATCATTTTAAACTAATGACGTCAAAGACAGGAATATTTTTAACCATTGTATATGCAAAGATATTGTATATGCAATATATTTTAAAAATGTCATGTAAGTCTTATCTGCCTTGATTATAGGATGAACACAATGGACTAGAAGGTGTCCGAGTGAAGCGGTTATTTGACTTTGACATTGTTAGTGCTTTTCAACGCTTCACACTGGAGTAACCATTCAACACGGTTTTTGTTGTAAGGAATGATTTTTCGTGCTAGAAGGGCGATTATTCTGCTTTAAAAAGAAGACAAGAAAGAGTCAACCGCTTAAAAAGTTATCATTCATTGTTCTTTATTTTTAAAGATCATATCTAATGACGGAACTATAAATAAAAGGAATTGTGTCCTGGGTGAAGGTTTAATTAAACTCGGTTATTTTGGATGTATTTCAGGTCAGTTATTTCTGGAAAAGTTGAATTCCAGAACATGCAATACAGTTAGCAGGGCAGTCTATTTTGCAGGGTAAGTTTTTGGCAAAGCTGTAGATGATGATCGAATTTATATTTCACGAACGTTACAGCTTCTATCTCCCACCTGCCAAATAGCCATAACATGGGACATCGGCATAGTAGGTGTTCAATCGTCTCTATCTCTTCTTCGCCGTCTTTACATATTCTACAGCAGTCAGACACTGTTATCCCATCTTTAGGTCAGATATTTGGTAATGCAGTGGCCAGTCAGTACGCCTACCGCGGTTCTTTTTCTCGAGATTTCCGGCAAGATGGATTAGAGATTTCCGTTCTCTAAGTGTCATCTTCTTCTGGATTATTCGATAATATATTTTTTGAAGCAGCTTATTCTTGCTCCAGTTTAAACCCTGGTCCAAGATCGTAAAGAAAAATTTGTGTATAGCCTTTTGGTAATATGTGACTTGGTTTTCCGGCTTTGGGAATATAGGTCACTGTAACCTCATTCCATAGACTGGATACGTAGCACAACCTAAGACAGATCTTCGATTTATCCTGCAAGATGTCCAACACCATTAGAGCGAGTTGATTTAATGGGTTGGAAGGTATTAATCGCCCATATGACCCTTCCGATGTACAATGTAGGGTGGGCGTTGCTGATTACTCACTACCACCTGCAACCTTACAGCCGGGTAAGTGGGTACTGATAGGAAGTCGAGAGTCTCTAGAACAGAATTAGTCCATTTGCTATTATCTCAGCTTAAATTTCTCCTTCCATAAATGTCTCCTTCCACAAGTAATCGTCGATCATGGTATGACCTCTGTATCATGGACTCGGTAACTAAACCTGTTATTCGCTGAGGCGCCCATGTATCAATGAAGCTCCGGTAGAATACAGTCGGTACCCTGACTTCAAACCTGCAACACTGATGAACACGTGGTCGCATAACACCCTAGCGTTAAGGGGGCCTCTTTTTGTGGGACCTGCACAGAGGCTATTTTAGGGGCGACGAAACATCGCCTCTTCAGTCTACGGATCATTGGCACTCGACACCACCCAGACCCGCTGACTTTTCCGACTGCTTATCCAATTCGCAGCTACCCAGTATGGACGCCCCCGACAGATATCGGCTATGCTCCCCGATGCTGATTGGTTAATTTGTTGATATTAATAAATTTCCATCTGGATCTGACATTTTTATTTGTTTTTCTTGTTGTATGAAATTTATTTAGATATTTTTTTCTTATAAGTTTCCATTTCACATTATCATATAAGAATTAAGCCCCAGTTCTTTACTTTTTTTAATATTATAATATTTACGTTTGAATTATTCTTTTTGCAGAGGGGTCTCCTACGCGATCCATGTCTCCGGAACCACTATTTGGACTACTTTCATCAGGAGCTGAATTGATTCGACGCAAACTAGTGGGCGGTGATATAGAAAGGCCTAACCGCAATCAACAGCAAAAGCAGCAAAAAATTATGTTAACAAGGCTTGAGAGGCGAGCTTTAAGGTCCCTGCGTCTGGTTGAAAAGGTTGAAAGCATAGGTTTAGAAAATATAATAACTACACAACCAAACACAATGTCCCAGTTGGCTAGCGGAATAGCAAATCGGAGTGCAAGTCCAATGGCTCAACTAACAAGCCTTAAAAATATCCATACAAATTCAAACAATATAGTAAGCGATTTACATTTCAATAGAGACCACATAAAGGATGTGCTTCATAAGGTCTTAATTCACAAAGCAATCTTCCACCATCATCAAGTTTAAAAGAGACGGCTCCAGTTTCCAAACTAATAAATTCTGAACTAAATATTCAAAATAGGGAGGGGATACCGCCAGCGGATCATGAAGTGGATGCACAAAAAACTATTGTGAACAGAACAACTTCTGATGTGGGCATTTCAAACGTCCGAGCCAAACAAATGCAACGGCAAAAGTCAAGACGTAATCTCAAAAACGGCCAAAGACCTGACTTGGGTACCATTGGCGGACGAGTGCGTACTGATTTGGGACATGTGTCTCCTAAACAGTCGGATCAATCTACCAGCAGTATACATAAGACTTCGTCTAGTTCGAAAAGAAATTCTACCCCAGAAAAACCAGAAGCTAAAGAAGCTCAGCAAAGTATTGCACAATCTTTTGTGGGTACAGTGAGTTCCTTATTATTTGGTCGCAAAGGAGGTTGGCTGTAAATAGCTAAATCACAATGTGTAAACACACACAAAATACGTTTGTTTTTCGGCCTTTTGGCTGCTAAAAAATAGATCGAAGCATCAAAATCTGTCTAACAGCTTCATCCCCTAGCCAGTACACTGCTGTATAGTCCGTTAGACGCGGAGTCATTTAAAATAGCATTTTGAGATTTACATTATACATTCAATTGTATAAGAAAGTTTAACATATCTCAAAGCTGAGATAACATGCACTTATTTTTACAATTTGTTTTAAATTCGAAGTGTGAACCGCTGTTTATCATAGTTGTACTGTGATTACGTAGTTAGTTATTCCTGTAATAATCGTGTGCCCCATTTTCATTCTTTCGTTAAGCATACGTAGATACGTATAAAGAGCGACCGGTGCTACTCCCCAAAAACTTATGTTAATTCTTATTTCTTTTAGTTATGATAGCTGTCAAATTTTATCCTGCCTGAAAAATATGCACTACAACTATTTTTAACCCCCAAGAAAATGGAATGTGAGGAATGCACAAGCGTGGCAAAAAGCACCGACTAACGTTTTTCTTTACGCTCTCAGTTCAGATAATTTTCTTTTCGGTCATTCTAAATTTTAGCGTTAATAATTTTGCTTCCAAATTTATTTAAAGATGAAGAGACTTGGTCGGTATTGCTTGCCAACTTCAATTAAGAACACAGTACATTGTGCTAATTATTATCTCTTTAATCATTTCTAGTCCAGCATTGTATATCCAAACTATGCGTATTTTTAATCTTGTTACTTTTTAACTCATGTTTCAAAAGAAATTTTACCGATAATATATATTTTTGTAAGGTACAATACTTGTGTATATAAGGTAGTTGAATACTGATGGCTGCTTGCGTTTCTTCTTTCAAGTTAATTGAAACTTGTTTCAAGTCAAGTTTCAAAAATATAATATGTCATACCTGTTAACAAAAGTCTAAACTACCTTACTTAATTTAAGTTGTGCGTTTGCCAAATGCCTTTCTATAAAATTAAACTGACAAATAAAAATACCAATTGAAACGAAGCACCTATGTTTCTTTTATCCAAATTTTATTTAAGTATGTAATAGTTAAAATTAAGATCTGAAAACAAAGATTCTGGCGACCTCTCTCTCTTTCAATTTACTGACCACATAGCTAAAACATCAATCGAAATTATTATGTAGTTTTTTGTTATAAACTACAAAACTATAGTTGAATTTTGTGAACCTTTTACATATTAGTTTGTGAGCTTAAAGTTAAGATGCGCAATGCAACAACTGTAAAAACGTGAAGATACTATTATAATGTGTAGAAAGTCGACAGAAAAGTCGATAAAGTTTAAAATTATTTTTATGCAATAAAATATTGTTGAAACTATAATAATTTATTTTGTTTTTTATGTGATTGGTGGGTTTTTTGTTAAAAGCATATCGTCACCAGAAAGGCCTAAAGGTGTAACCCCATAAAACCATAACTATACAGGAGAAACAAAATTCGTTAGAAACTGAAAACTGGTTTATAAAATAATGTACAGTACTTAAAGAAAGATAAGAGATGTCTTTTTTTTAATAGTAATTTTCATAATTTCAGAGCTATGTGGGTTACGTCTTTTGGTATTGATTTTTCTCTTAAATGAAAAAAGCGTAAACCACATATTTATGGTGTATACATCTGAATAAAGTAGAATA
The DNA here is from genome assembly GCF_030504385.1 of Musca domestica. Taxonomy (NCBI): domain Eukaryota; kingdom Metazoa; phylum Arthropoda; class Insecta; order Diptera; family Muscidae; genus Musca; species Musca domestica. Next base: position 975,053 of record NW_026712410.1, on the reverse strand, counting down.
ATAAAAAAAATCTAATCAATTTACGACTGCATTATTGATCCATGCAGTTAAGCAAACTGTAAATTTGCAATCTGAAAAAGTTGGGTGCAATCATAACTGTGATATTTCAGTGGATCAAAATTAGGCGAATTGTCTATCAGAAATGCCTCCAGATAAATGATTTTGTTTTGATTTCGACCTTTGTTTGGATTACATTTCTTTTGTTGTTTTTGTCTGGTTTATTCGGCCAAACGAATACCTTCACAATTTTAACATAGTTAAAATGAAAACTAGCCATTTTGTTATAATTGGCCATTGACTATTGTATTACCTTTCCGTGATATTTTAATCAGATTCATACTCTTAAAAGTCGGCACCAACAGCCGGGATTTTTTCGATTTCTTTTTCTACCTCTTGTTGGAAGTTTTTTTTTTTTAAAGTACTTGTACAAAATACCAATTTTGTTGCATTACTACGGAACCGGTTCCAATAACCCACTTGTTAAATAGGTATTTCCATGGTACAATAAAAAGGTAAGATAGAGCTCCTAGCTGAATACAGTTTTTTTCTAAGTGTACCCGACTTCCGCACAATTTTGGGTATGTAGTTTTTGTTTTGAATAATAAAACAAAATATTTTCGAAAATCAATTCTAAGAAACTTAAGTTGCGGGCCGCGCATTAATAATATTAACCAGGTTTGCAATAGAATTAATGGATTGAACACTTAGGATAATATTTTTGAGAGAACATCCAGGCATTTCACACATGTTTCGCTATATTTGACTCATTTTAGAAATGAACAAAAAATCTTAAATAAATAATTACAACTTGTTGTCTATATGTAGCGGGCATAGACTCAGGGCTGCATTTCTGTTGTTGTTGTAGCAGCTCATACATCTGTGTTCGTTCGGTTTCCATTTTTCTGACTCCATTCAATCAGGTTCTGCCTCTAAGTCCAGACTCAAAAAGGATGGAACCTGTATGGGTTTTGTCCATAACGAGACTGGAGTTAGGTGAGTAGGCTTGGCTGGGCAGCGAAATAGGTGCAACGTGTCATGTGGGCCTGTGCCACAAGCTGGGCAGATGTTCTGCAAGTCGCTGTTAATCCGGGCCCAGTCGGAATTTAAGCGGCTGCACCATCCGGATCGTAATTGAGCCAAAACTACTCGGGTTTGTCGGGGCAGCTTTCGTTCTTCAGCTGCGACGGGAGGGGGATGGTCTCCTAGCACAGTATTCACTCTGTATCCTTCAATGGGCTCTGAGACCGCATTAGAGTGAATACTATTCAGTCCCGCTTGATAGGCCTGTTGATCTAGAAGCTCTCTCTTATAACTCTGTATCTCTCTCTCTAGATCATGAAGGATAGGATGGCTTTGTCTCTAACACCCAAGCAGGTATTGCATTGACAGCATTTTGTTATGCTGTCGCACCGGTAAGACCTTCGCCTCCTCATGTAGGTGATCGACAGGTGTCATGAGAAGGCACCCTGTTGCGGTTCTAAGGACGGCATTCTGGTAGGACTGAATATTTTTCCACTGCGTAGCACTAACTTTAGCGACCACACCGGAGCCACATAATTTACCATAGATCGTCCTATCGTGTTGTAAGAGGTCAACAAGGTTTCCTTATCAGCTCCCCAAGTACTACCGGCCAGAGACTTGAGGACCTTGTTCCTACTTCTAATTTTGTCGCAGATAGCTGTGGTATGAGCGGACGACTTAAAGAGACTATCGAATGTGACCCCTAATACCTTGGGGTAGTTGGTGGTCGGAATTATAGCACCATCGACCTGCACATTCAAGGACAGTCCCATCTCCGCAGTCCATGTCCTAAAAAGTGTGGCCGTCGATTAAGTGGCGGATATTTTCATATTCCTCGCAGTGATAAAGGCGGTAAGATCAACAAGGTAAGCGTTTAACCGATCGCAAATGTCATCAATAATGGGTCCGGCGTCACGAGCGTACAATCATCTGCGTACGTTATAATCTCTATGCCGTTTGGAGGTCGTGGAATGTCAGAAAGGTAGAGGTTAAACAGTTCCGGAGATATCACCCCACCTTGGGGAACTCCCTGTTAAACTCTACGGATGCTCGAATTCTTGTTTCTGAATTCCATGTACGACTGGCGTCCACACACTTAGTTTACTATCCAACGTTTCAAACTTGGCCGGAGGGCAGTGCGCTCAATGTCCTCGAACAGTGTGGCATGATTGACTGTATCAAAGGCTTTTGATAAATCAAGTGCCACCATAACTGTTCTAAGGCAAGGCCTTTTCTGGTTGAGACCTCTGCTAACATGTGTGGAAATGGCGTGTAAAGCTGTTGTTGTGCTGTGCAATTTTCAGAATCCATGTTGATGATCGGCTATTGGGAAACATTCTCTTATGCTGGGGAGGAGTAAAGTAAAGAGTAAAGCCTCAAAGACGAAAGTGGTATCGGCCTGTATGAATAATTTGCTGGCATCCTTGCCTGACTTCAGTAGCGGGACCACCCCGTCCATGTTCCAGGCATCGGGAACTACCAGGGTGGCTAACGACAGATGGGGGAGCTTTGTAAGATACTCAACTCCTGGCTCATCCAGTTGCTGCAACATCACCATAGAGATTCCGTCAGGACCAAGCGCTTTGGATGACTTTGCGCTTCTGATAACATGTACAACATCTTCCAACGTAAATTGTGGTGGTACCTCCTCGGCTGGAAGGGATCGTACACGGCGTAGGATCCTTCTCTTAGCCCTGTCACTCTCGGGGTGCCGGTTAAAATAACACGCGCACCTCTTCGGATCTGTCACTTCTATGCCGTTGTTCCAGGGTTCCAGAGCGACTTAACCGTTGCCCACAATTTACTCGTTCCAGTACTGATGATGCAATGCTTCAGATGTTCTAACCACCATTTTCCGCTTATGCTCACCTACTAACCTGTTTACCTCCAGAGTAAGTTCCCTCTTTCTGGGGTTATTAGGGTTAGTACGGTGAAGCTCATTTCGCTCTTTTGCTAATCCCGCTGCCTCTGCTAGGAAATTTGGTCTTATTTCACGTTTTCGACCAGCAGGTATATAGCGAGCGGTTGCAGCTTTGATGATGTCACGGTAATACCTATCTACTACCTGAACATCAGATGGGTTGGGCAGTTCTCTGAAGCTTTCCCGTAGTTAAGGAAAGTACGGCGTTCAGAATCTATGAAGTCGGATGGTCTGTTGATGGCGACAATAATGGGGAGGTGGTCTGAGCCTAGAGAAATGACTGATTGCGAAGTTACGCCATTCGTCAGACCTGGGAACACGACGAATATGTCCGGAGAACTGTGGAAGTCTCCCCTTATTCTGGTAGGCGCGTCCTCATTCACTGTGCAAAACGTGGAGCTATCAATTTGCTCAGCCAGCACCATGTCTCTCTGGTCAACACCTAAGACGGAATGCCATAATTCATGCATAAATTCCTGTTGAGGAGATTGTGTGGGAGTCTCATATTGAGACGACGATGAGGACGCCGAAGATGAAGACTTACTGGGGTTTACATTGACGCAGCAGGAAGTAATGTAGTCCCTATCGCAGTACTCCGCATTAGAGCGAATACTATTCAGGCCCGCTTGATAGGCCTGTTGATCTAGAAACTCTCTCTTATACCTCTGTATCTCTCTCTAGACCATGAAGGATTAGGATGGCTTTGTCTCTAACACCCAAGCAGGTATTGCATTGACAGCATTTTGTTATGCTGTCGCACCGGTAAGACCTTCGCCTCCTCATGTAGGTGATCGACAGGTGTCATGAGAAGGCACCCTGTTGCGGTTCTAAGGACGGCATTCTGGTAGGACTGAATATTTTTCCACTGCGTAGCACTAACTTTAGCGACCACACCGGAGCCACATAATTTACAATAGACCGTCCTATCGTGTTGTAAGAGGTCAACAAGGTTTCCTTATCAGCTCCCCAAGTACTACCGGCCAGAGACTTGAGGACCTTGTTCCTACTTCTAATTTTGTCGCAGATAGCTATGGTATGCGCGGACGACTTAAAGAGACTATCGAATGTGACCCCTAATACCTTGGGGTAGTTGGTGGTCGGAATTATAGCACCATCGACCTGCACATTCAAGGACAGTCCCATCTCCGCAGTCCATGTCTTAAAAAGTGTGGCCGTCGACTAAGTGGCGGATATTTTCATATTCCTCGCAGTGATAAAGGCGGCAAGATCAACAAGGTAAGCGTTTAACCGATCGCAAATGTCATCAATAATGGGTCCGGACGCCACGAGCGTACAATCATCTGCGTACGTTATAATCTCTATGCCGTCTGGAGGTCGTGGAATGTCAGAAAGGTAGAGGTTAAACAGTTCCGGAGATATCACCCCACCTTGGGGAACTCCCTGCTTAACTCTACGGATGCTCGACTTCTTGTTTCTGAATTCCAAATACGACTGGCGTCCACACACTTAGTTTACTATCCAACGTTTCAAACTTGGCCGGAGGGCAGTGCGCTCAATGTCCTCGAACAGTGTGGCATGATTGACTGTATCAAAGGCTTTTGATAAATCAAGTGCCACCATAACTGTTCTACCGCAAGCCTTTTCTGGCTGAGACCTCTGCTAACATGTGTGGAAATGGCGTGTAAAGCTGTTGTTGTGCTGTGCAATTTTCAGAATCCATGTTGATGATCGGCTATTGGGAAACATTCTCTTATGCTGGGGAGGAGTAAAGTAAAGAGTAAAGCCTCAAAGACGAAAGTGGTATCGGCCTGTATGAATAATTTGCTGGCATCCTTGCCTGACTTCAGTAGCGGGACCACCCTGTCCATGTTCCAGGCATCGGGAACTACCAGGGTGGCTAACGACAGATGGGGGAGCTTTGTAAGATACTCAACTCCTGGCTCATCCAGTTGCTGCAACATCACCATAGAGATTCCGTCAGGACCAAGCGCTTTGGATGACTTTGCGCTTCTGATAACATGTACAACATCTTCCAACGTAAATTGTGGTGGTACCTCCTCGGCTGGAAGGGATCGTACACGGCGTAGGATCCTTCTCTTAGCCCTGTCACTCTCGGGGTGCCGGTTAAAATAACACGCGCACCTCTTCGGATCTGTCACTTCTATGCCGTTGTTCCAGGGTTCCAGAGCGACTTAACCGTTGCCCACAATTTACTCGTTCCGGTACTGATGATGCAATGCTTCAGATGTTCTAACCACCATTTTCCGCTTATGCTCACCTACTAACCTGTTTACCTCCAGAGTAAGTTCCCTCTTTCTGGGGTTATTAGGGTTAGTACGGCGAAGCTCATTTCGCTCTTTTGCTAATCTCGCTGCCTCTGCTGGGAAATTTGGTCTTATTTCACGTTTTCGACCAGCAGGTATATAGCGAGCGGCTGCAGCTTTGATGATGTCACGGTAACACCTATCTACTACCTGAACATCAGATGGGTTGGGCAGTTCTCTGAAGCTTTCCCGTAGTTAAGGAAAGTACGGCGTTCAGAGTCTATGAAGTCGGATGGTCTGTTGATGGCGACAATAATGGGGAGGTGGTCCGAGCCTAGAGAAATGACTGATTGCGAAGTTACGCCATTCGTCAGACCTGGGAACACGACGAATATGTCCGGAGAACTGTGGAAGTCTCCCCTTATTCTGGTAGGCGCGTCCTCATTCACTGTGCAAAACGTGGAGCTATCAATTTGCTCAGCCAGCACCATGTCTCTCTGGTCAACACCTAAGACGGAATGCCATAATTCATGCATAAATTCCTGTTGAGGAGATTGTGTGGGAGTCTCATATTGAGACGACGGTGAGGACGCCGAAGATGAAGACTTACTGGGGTATACTTTGACGCAGCAGGAAGTAATGTAGTCCCTATCGCTGTACTCCTGTAACCGCTTTAAGCCGGAACAATTCCGGAAATGCACCCACTCCATGCATCCGTTGCATCTCACCGAGACCGATATGTGGTGGATGCGATTACGACAAACGGAGTAGAACCATGGTCCGGGGTTGGTCTCGATCCCGGCTCGGATTAAGAGAATACAGATAAAACATTACGGGTAATGTTGCTCCTATATCAGAAAAATGGACGAACACGAACATGTATTTGCTGGGTTGGCGGCCCCTGGTCGGAGATTTGTACTTCCGAGTTAATCCGGTACATAGAACCGGCCGCCGTGGGAATGTGTATATCTGTATTTTAATGAAGCTGATCTCCCTCCTTATTGTACCATGGGTATTTCCATAAGCTTTCATAGGGTACCCATTTTGTAAATACCGAACCGGATAAAAACCGGGCATTTCTCTCATGCAAAAAATACTTTCCCTTAATCAGGTTAAAAATAAATAAATTACAAAATTATCCGAGCAGAGCTCCTAAATATATAGAAGAAATATATAGAAGAAATTGTTAGACTATTGGCGCTGGAGTCCAGTTAAATTTTTACGCCTAGATATAGTTTTCGCATGGCTAAACAAAGGTTAAACAAAGCTACCCTCTAAATACAATTTTTTTCTTCAGGTGTCTTGGATGCTACTACTCTGTTTAAAATACATATACAGTTTGTATGTGTGTATGTACTGTTTTGAATAAAAATAATTTTTTTTGTTGCAAAATAGTCAGGCTTAATCCTATTATTGATGTTCTATAAAAACAACGTTTGCTTATTAGTGGAGAAAGAAAAAAACAAGGAAGGATTGGTGGCTCTTTCCGAAACCTAGGTATTCCTTGCCTTACCCCCTGTAATCATTAAATCTTTTACCACTAATAAACAAACGTTGTTTTTATAAACTGTTTTTTTTTTTAACTTTGAAGCGATCCCCTTTTTAAAGAGCAAAGATGGAGATTCCTTGGAATCAAAATGCCAGGTTGAATTCAGATGGTTGTTGTTGTTGTAGCAGCTCATACATCTGTGTTTGTTCTGTTTCCATTTTCTGACTCCATTCAATCTGATTCTGCCTCCATTCCAGTCTCAAAAAGGATGCCACCTGTATGGGTTGTGTCCATAACTAGGCTGGAGTTAGGTGAGTAGGCTTGGCTGTGCAGCGAAATAGGTGCAACGTGTCATGCGGGCCTGTGCCACAAGCTGGGCAGATGTTCTCCAAGTCGCTGTTAATCCGGGCCCAGTAGGAATTTAGGCGGCTGCACCATCCGAATCGTAATTGAGCCAAAAACTACTCGGGTTTGTCGGGGCAGCTTTCGTTCTTCAGTTGCGACGGGAGGGTGATGGACTCCTAGCACAGTATTCACTCTGTATCCTTCAATGGGTTCTGAGACCGCATTAGAGTGAATACTATTCAGTCCCGCTTGATAGGCCTGTTGATCTAGAGGCTCTCTCTTATACCTCTGTACCTCTCTCTCTAGATCATGAAGGTCTTTCCTAACGTGCCTGGGCGGAGGTTGCCTATCCACAAGGGTAGTTGGTGGTAGGAATTATAGAACTATCGACCTGCACATTCAAGGATAGCCCCATCTCCGAGGTCCATGTGGTGAAAAGTGTGGCCGTCGACTAAGTGGCGGATATTTTCATATTCCTCGCAGTGATAAAGGCGGTAAGATCAACAAGGTAAGCGTTTAACCGATCGCAAGTGTCATCAATAATGGGTCCGGACGCCACGAGCGTACAATCATCTGCGTACGTTATAATCTCTATGCCGTCTGGAGGTCGTGAAATGTCAGAAAGGTAGAGGTTAAACCGTTCCGGAGATATCACCCCACCTTGGGGAACTCCCTGTTTAACTCTACAGATGCTCGACTTCTTGTTTCTGAATTCCACGTACGACTGGCGTCCACACACGTAGTTTACTATCCAACGTTTCAAACTTGGCCGAAGGGCGGTGCGCTCAATGTCCTCGAACAGTGTGGCATGATTGACGGTATCAAAGGCTTTTGATAAATCAAGTGCCACCATAACTGTTCTATCGCAAGGCCTTTTCTGGTTGAGACCTCTGCTGACATGTGTGGAAATGGCGTGTAAAGCTGCTGTTGTGCTGTGAAATTTTCGGAATCCGTGTTGTTGATCGGCTACTGGGAAACATTCTCTTGGGAACACCCTGCCCATTTTACAGGCATCGGGAACTACCAGGATGGCTAACGACAGATTGAGGAGCTTTGTAAGATATTCAACTCCTGGTTCATCCAGTTGCTACAACATCACCATAGAGATTCCGTCAGGACCAAGCGCTTTGGATGACTTTGCGCTTCTGATAACATGTACAACATCTTCCAACGTAAATTGTGGTGGTACCTCCTCGGCTGGAAGGTATCGTACACGGCGTAGGATTTTTCTCTTAGCCCTGTCACTCTCGGGGTGCTTTACAAACTGCCCTTTTCGGATCTGTCACTTCTACGCCGTTAAATGACTAAACGGTTCGAGAGCGACTTAACCGTTGCCCACAATTTACTCGTTCCGGTACTGATGATGCAATGCTTCAGATGTTCTAATCACCTTTTTCCGCTTATGCTCACCTACTAACATGTTTACCTCCAGAGTAAGTTCCCTCTTTCTGGGGTTATTAGGTTTAGCACGGCGAAGCTCATCTCGCTCGTTTGCTATTCCCGCTGCCTCTGCTGGGAAATTTGGTCTTATTTCAGGTATTCGACCAGCAGTTATATAGCGAGCGGTTGCAGCTTTGATGATGTCACGGTAACACCTATCTACTACCTGAACATCAGATGGGTTGGGCAGTTCTCTGAAGCTGCGATTGGTATATTCTCTGAATTCTTGCCAATTGGATTTCCCGTGGTTAAGGAAAGTACGGCGTTCAGAGTCTATGAAGTCGGATGGTCTGTTGATGGCGAAAATAATGGGGAGGTGGTCTGAGCCTAGAGAAATGACTGATTGCGAAGTTACGCCATTCGTCAGACCTGGGGACACGATGAATATGTCCGGAGAACTGTGGAAGTCTCCCCTTATTCTGGTAGGCGCGTCCTCATTCCCTGTGTAAAACGTGGAGCTATCAATTTGCTCAGCCAGCACCATGTCTCTCTGGTCATTACCTAAGATGTAATGTCATAATTCATTCATAAATTGCTGTTGATGAGATTGCGGGGGACGCAATGAGGACACCGAAGATGAAGACTTACTGGGTCTACATTGACGCAGCAGGAAGCAATGTAGTCCTTATCGCTGTACTCCTGTAACCGCTTTAAGCCGGAACAATTCCGGGTGTTTGAAAGACTCAAACATGTGTGTGGAAATGGAATTGGTGTTTCACACGCTTATCTAAATATTATTTAGTTTTTAGTTTACTTTATGCTAAGTACTTACATTCTTATCAACATAGAATTTACTCTTCAGTTTAGTGATAATTTTGTATTGAACTATTTACGCACGACTATGTTTAATAGTTTTTGTAAATTATAATCTACCCAACGCTGTGTTTGCCTGCTGCATAAGATAATGAGCATGTAATAAAGATTTTATGACCCCCACAAGAGATATGCAAGATGAGTCGCGTACGCAAGATGAGTCGCGTTGGTCTGTCACCAATTCATATGTATTCTTGAATAGAAAGTAAGGGTTGCTAGATAGTGTGTAAGGTTAAGAATTATTTTGTAAGCTAGCACTTAAGATGGAATTATGAAAAAATAAATTCAGTGTCGAATCAAGCATCATACGAGCATTTTCATTCTCCTCCCAAATATTTGGTCCATCGAGCGCTCACTTTAGCGAAAGTGAAGGAACTAGCAAACATCAAAAATCGAATCAACAACAATCAAAAACTATTCAACATTAGGAACAAACAACTTTAACAACATCAACATCAAGTGTGGTAAAAGCAGTTAAACAACTCACCAACCACAATCTAACAATCTACAAAACTCAACAACAACATTGATCAACAATCGCAAACAAAAAAAAAAAAAAAAAAAAAAATCTACAAAAAAAATTAAACATCGATCAACTACAACATTTTTAAAAGGACTTATCAAAATGCCTAGTTGCCAAGAAATGTACTCTCAACAATACACAATCTTTAAAGTGTTAGATGCTATGTTGCAGACGGTGCGAGGTAGGAAATATCGCAGTAATACCATACCAGACATGCGTAAGAAGGTGCTAGAACAATGGGGAACATTCTGCAGAAATGATGAGGCACTCAAAAAAAGGGACGATAAGAATGAAAATGACCCGTATTATAAGGAGAAAGCGTATGAAATTGCACAAAACATGAAAGAGGACATATGGAAGATTTTAAGTGATGCAGAAGCAGAAGAATCTCACACCGTTAAAATAAGTCCACAACAAGGAGATTCAAGTCCACAAGAACATAGCTTAAATACACCACAGTTATCATTCAAATTAATCGAAATTGGTGAAGTGACAAATGAAAATCACAACAAACTAGCAAGATCATTAGAAAATCAATTTAATTCTAACGTAGCAGAATCAAATTCTATGATAAAGCTGGTCGAAACCAAGAAAGACAAGATATATTTAACAAAACTGCTTGAGAGACTGGAAGTCCAGATGAACACACTGCTCGATATTCGATCAGAAATGGCGAGAGAAGGTGCAGGAAATGACTTTACGGAAGATCAGTGGGAGCAGTCCGGAGAAGATTTCAACAAAGCTCAGATGCAAATAACAGAATTGTTGACATCTTTAGAAGCGGCAGAAAGAAAATCCGTAATGGTCGAAAAAATAAAAATTCCAGAGTTTAGTGGACGTCGTGAAGATTGGAACTCATTTTATGAATTATTCCGCACATTAGTGCACGAAGATAAAAATGCCTCAGATCAAGAGAAGCTGTTTCGTCTACGGTCAGCTTTGAAGGGGGATGCACTGCAGATTATTCAAAACATGCCGTTAACCAGTTCAGCATATGAAGAGGCTTTGGAAGCATTACGTAAAAGGTACGACAATAAAAGGACTCTATTCACACATTATGTGGACAGCCTATTAGATGTGCCAAAAATTAATGGATCATCAGTGCACAGTATCAAGAAGTTATTGGATACAGCTATAGAGAGCATTGAGTGAATCAAATCCATGAATTTGAAACTGGGAGATGCATACCCAATTCTGGCACACATAATAGTGCGCAAATTGGATAAAGAGACTCTTTTACAATATGAACAGACAATACAAAAGTGTACGGAAATTCAAGATATCAACGACGTTCTAAAATTCTTGGAGCAAAGATATCAAACTTTGAATTCAGTTTGGTCTATAGATGACGGAGATAAGCAGAGATTCAAGCGACAATAAAGTTTTGAAGTGGCAGCAACAAACAGCGAAGAAAATCAAACAAATTGCGGTTATTGCAAAAGTTTTGGGCACAAGATTCACCAATGTCAGCAGTATAAAACATTAACAGTGAAGGAGAGGATTGATTGGGTAAGACGGAACGAGCTGTGCACTAACTGTTTAAATCATAAGGCAACAAGAAGATGCATTAGCAAAACGAATTGCTTTATGTGTAATGGCAGACATCACACCAGCCTTCATATTGAAAAATCGGCTTCAGGAGGCAACAAAGGAAAATCAACATTTACCACAATTAAAGAAATGCATCATGTATTAATTGCAACAGCACAGATACGAGTAAAATCGAAGCAAAACGAATACATCACCTTGAGAGCATTAATCGATCCTTGTGCAGATATTGCAGTTGCCAAAGCAAAGAACAGATGTAACACTGCATGGACTTGGAGGAGCAGTCGTCGGTAAAGCAAAATCGAAAGTTATTATCGAAGTAAAACCCAGATTTTTACTTCCTGAGTTGGCTTCAGTTCAGCAGGATCCAACGTGTGAATACGATATAGATAAATAGGAAAATTTTACGCTAGCAGATCCGGACTTTACGTCGTCAGATAGAATCGGCGTGCTAATTGGAAGCGATGTCTACCACGAAATCCTTCAGATGGTATTCACAAAAAGATAGTATATTGGCGCAGAGGACGAAGCTAGGATGGATACTGTCGGGACCGACTACGGAAAAAAAGGGAAGCAGCAAGAAAATTGTAGCAGCTACCACTCTGGAAAGATTTTGGGAGATACAGGAGGTGAGCGACAATCAAGCAGTGACAGAGGATGACTTTTGTATATCAAATTATGGTTCAACAACATCGTTAGCGAATGATGGCCGGTTTATGGTCAGACTTCCCTTCAGGGAAGACGTTGAATTAGGAGATTCACGTAAAAGAGCTATGGCAAGATTTTTGAACATTGAAAAGAAATTATGCGCCAACCCTGAACTAAAAATGGAATACAAACAGTTTATGGAAGAATATATTAGTATGGGGCATATGGAACGAGTAGAGCCGGAAATACGGGGAAAATACTACCTTCCCCATCAAGCTGTCATCAGAGAAAGCAGTATAACTACAAAAGTAAGAGTGGTGTTTGATGCGTCTTCCAAGACATCAAATGGAAGAAGCTTGAACGATATTCTCTACGCTGGACCAAGATAAGAGAGCACATGCCTGAACACCTCAAATTTCCTGGGAAAAAGTATGATCAAATTAGAGCGGTATACAAACTTCTTACTGCTAAGGCAGCATTAATTGAGGACCGACTGATGGTTTCAGCTAATATTCCATTGTTCACGCAGCACACGTCTCAGCTGCATCGGATCATCCCCCTGCCTATAAGGCTGAACGGTGGGAAATTTGTAGCACAGCCATAGGGACATTATCTGATATATAATTTCAACAGGGATGCCTATCATATAATGACGCAAGCTGAGTTAAACATGTGTCAGCTGTACATTGACGATGAATATGTTTGCGAAGGTAATTGGCCATGGGTCGACGCAAATGACCATTCGTGTGAGGTGTACTCTCTTAAGCCCCTAAATGCTCCGAGATGCCAGTTCTCTGAGACAAAGATGGAATCGCTATGGACGAAGCTGCAAGCCAACAACCGCTGGTTGTTCAAAGTTTTTCAACCAACAACTGCTCACGTATCCTGCAGTCGAGATTCACAGCAAATAGTCCAGCTACCGAGTCAAGGCATCATTACGATGAAGCCAGGATGTACATTAAGGGTAAAAGGAGCAACAATTTCCACACCTTTCAATCTTGAATCGAAGAAGGTCGTGGAAGACAAATCATCCTTCGTAGCAGACATAGACCGGCTGTCTAATTTCTCGGTCATGCCTTTAGGGCCGATGGTGGTAAATCACTCACCAAGTCTAGTGGAAATAGAGTCTCAGTTGAAAACGATCGATGTCTCACAGCTTAATCTAAAAGGGTTGAATTTTCATCACATCTCCGGGCACTTATCTCTAATGGTCATGGTAGCCGCCTGCATAATAGCTCTAATATGTTCAATCAGAAGATGCATAAAACCGACAAGAGTAGCATCTATTCACTTTGCCCCCCCGCAGAATGTTTGAAAGACTCAAACATGTGTGTGGAAATGGAATTGGTGTTTCACACGCTTATCTAAATATTATTTAGTTTTTAGTTTACTTTATGCTAAGTACTTACATTCTTATCAACATAGAATTTACTCTTCAGTTTAGTGATAATTTTGTATTGAACTATTTACGCACGACTATGTTTAATAGTTTTTGTAAATTATAATCTACCCAACGCTGTGTTTGCCTGCTGCATAAGATAATGAGCATGTAATAAAGATTTTACGACCCCCACAAGAGATATGCAAGATGAGTCGCGTACGCAAGATGAGTCGCGTTGGTCTGTCACCAATTCATATGTATTCTTGAATAGAAAGTAAGGGTTGCTAGATAGTGTGTAAGGTTAAGAATTATTTTGTAAGCTAGCACTTAAGATGGAATTATGAAAAAATAAATTCAGTGTCGAATCAAGCATCATACGAGCATTTTCATTCTCCTCCCAAATACCGGGAATGCACCTGTTCACAATAGCCCCTGATGATTTGAATTAATTCGCCAACACTGTTTAGTTTTATTGCAAAATGTTTATTTCGTATTGCCAAATTTTGGCAAACATTGTTTTAATTCCTAAGGTAAGTCAATTTTATTTAGGATAAAATATATTAGACATGCAAATAATAAGATTATACGTACATTTGATTTCAAACCATCAGGTATAATTAATTTTTATTGCAGTATGTTAACTGCTTGACGAACTATTGTAAAAGAAAGAGAGCTTGCTTGAGCACTCAAAATCTAACTTCTTATTGTAGAATTTAGTACAAAAGGAATAAAGTGTAATGGAGGATTTAGCAAAAATTATGAATAATCGATAAATGACATCGAATTTGCTTAAAACAATACTTGAAATTATTCATGTTGGTTACTAGATGAGGTGATATGCGTTGACACCCACTCCATGCATCCGTTGCATCTCACCGAGACCGATATGTGGTGGATGCGATTACGACAAACGGAGTAGAAACATGGTCCGGGGTTGGTCTCGATCCCGGCTCGGACCAAGAGAATACAGATAACACATTCGGGATGGACGAACACGAGCATGTATTTGCTGGGTTGGCGGCCCCTGGTCGGAGATTTGTACCTCCGAGCCAATCCGGTAAATAGAACCGGCCGCTGTGTATATCTGTAGTTTAATGAAGCTGCTCTACCTCCTTATTGTACCATGGGTATTTCCATAAGCTTTCAAAGGGTACTCATTTTGTAAATACCGAACCGGATAAAACCCGGATGTTGTATCCGAAATTTCTGGTCAAATAACCGGATATTTCTCTCATGCAAAAATACTTTCCCTTAATTAGGTAAAAATAAAAAATAGAAGAAATATATAGAAGAAATTGTTAGACTATTGGCGCTGGAGTCCAGTTAAATATTTTTCGCCTAGAGATAGTTTTCGCATGGCTAAATTACAGAAGATAGAACAAAGCTACCTCTAAATACATTTTTTTCTTTAGGTGCGTTGGATGCCACTACTCCGTTTTAAAATACATCCACAGTTTGTTTGTGTGTACGTACTGTTTTGAATAAAAATAAAATGTTGTTGTTGCAAAATAGTCAGGTTTGTTTATTAGTGGAGAAAAACAAAAAACAAGGAAGGATTGGGGGCTCTTTCCGAAACCTAGGTATTCCCTGCCTTACCCCCTGTAAGCATTAAATCTTTCACCACTAATAAACAAACGTTGAAATAGGTGCAACGTGTCATGCGGGCCTGTGCCACAAGCTGGGCAGATGTTCTGCAAGTCGCTGTTAATCCGGGCCCAGTAGGAAGATTTCGGAGAAGATTTCAACAAAGCTCATATGCAAATAACAGAATTGTTGACATCTTTAGAAGCGGCAGAAAGAAAATCCGTAATGGTCGAAAAAATAAAAATTCCAGAGTTTAGTGGACGTCGTGAAGATTGGAACTCATTTTATGAATTATTCCGCACATTAGTGCACGAAGATAAAAATGCCTCAGATCAAGAGAAGCTGTTTCATCTACGGTCAGCTTTGAAGGGGGATGCACTGCAGATTATTCAAAACATGCCGTTAACCAGTTCAGCATATGAAGAGGCTTTGGAAGCATTACGTAAAAGGTACGACAATAAAAGGACTCTATTCACACATTATGTGGACAGCCTATTAGATGTGCCAAAAATTAATGGATCATCAGTGCACAGTATCAAGAAGTTATTGGATACAGCTATAGAGAGCATTGAGTGAATCAAATCCATGAATTTGAAACTGGGAGATGCATACCCAATTCTGGCACACATAATAGTGCGCAAATTGGATAAAGAGACTCTTTTACAATATGAACAGACAATACAAAAGTGTACGGAAATTCAAGATATCAACGACGTTCTAAAATTCTTGGAGCAAAGATATCAAACTTTGAATTCAGTTTGGTCTATAGATGACGGAGATAAGCAGAGATTCAAGCGACAATACAGTTTTGAAGTGGCAGCAACAAACAGCGAAGAAAATCAAACAAAATGCGGTTATTGCAAAAGTTTTGGGCACAAGATTCACCAATGTCAGCAGTATAAAACATTAACAGTGAAGGAGAGGATTGATTGGGTAAGACGGAACGAGCTGTGCACTAACTGTTTAAATCATAAGGCAACAAGAAGATGCATTAGCAAAACGAATTGCTTTATGTGTAATGGCAGACATCACACCAGCCTTCATATTGAAAAATCGGCTTCAGGAGGCAACAAAGGAAAATCAACATTTACCACAATTAAAGAAATGCATCATGTATTAATTGCAACAGCACAGATACGAGTAAAATCGAAGCAAAACGAATACATCACCTTGAGAGCATTAATCGATCCTTGTGCTCAGGCGTCTTCAATCAGCGAGGAAGCCGTACAGATATTGCAGTTGCCAAAGCAAAGAACAGATGTAACACTGCATGGACTTGGAGGAGCAGTCGTCGGTAAAGCAAAATCGAAAGTTATTATCGAAGTGAAACCCAGATTTTTAAGCGATTTCGCTGTGAATATAGAGGCAGTCGTACTTCCTGAGTTGGCTTCAGTTCAGCAGGATCCAACGTGTGAATACGATATAGATAAATGGGAAAATTTTACGCTAGCAGATCCGGACTTTACGTCGTCAGATAGAATCGACGTGCTAATTGGAAGCGATGTCTACCACGAAATCCTTCAAGATGGTATTCACAAAAAAGATAGTATATTGGCGCAGAGGACGAAGCTAGGATGGATACTGTCGGGACCGACTACGGAAAAAAAGGGAAGCAGCAAGAAAATTGTAGCAACTACTACTCTGGAAAGATTTTGGGAGATAGAGGAGGTGAGCGACAATCAAGCAGTGACAGAGGATGACTTTTGTATATCAAATTATGGTTCAACAACATCGTTAGCGAATGATGGCCGGTTTATGGTCAGACTTCCCTTCAGGGAAGACGTTGAATTAGGAGATTCACGTAAAAGAGCTATGGCAAGATTTTTGAACATTGAAAAGAAATTATGCGCCAACCCTGAACTAAAAATGGAATACAAACAGTTTATGGAAGAATATATTAGTATGGGGCATATGGAACGAGTAGAGCCGGAAATACGGGGAAAATACTACCTTCCCCATCAAGCTGTCATCAGAGAAAGCAGTATAACTACAAAAGTAAGAGTGGTGTTTGATGCGTCTTCCAAGACATCAAATGGAAGAAGCTTGAACGATATTCTCTACGCTGGACCAAGATAAAAGAGCACATGCCTGAACACCTCAAATTTCCTGGGAAAAAGTATGATCAAATTAGAGCGGTATACAAACTTCTTACTGCTAAGGCAGCATTAATTGAGGACCGACTGATGGTTTCAGCTAATATTCCATTGTTCACGCAGCACACGTCTCAGCTGCATCGGATCATCCCCCTGCCTATAAGGCTGAACGGTGGGAAAGTTGTAGCACAGCCATCGGGACATTATCTGATATATAATTTCAACAGGGATGCCTATCATATAATGACGCAAGCTGAGTTAAACATGTGTCAGCTGTACATTGACGATGAATATGTTGCGAAGGTAATTGGCCATGGGTCGACGCAAATGACCATTCGTGTGAGGTGTACTCTCTTAAGCCCCTAAATGCACCGAGATGCCAGTTCTCTGAGACAAAGATGGAATCGCTATGGACGAAGCTGCAAGCCAACAACCGCTGGTTGTTCAAAGTTTTTCAACCAACAACTGCTCACGTATCCTGCAGTCGAGATTCACAGCAAATAGTCCAGCTACCGAGTCAAGGCATCATTACGATGAAGCCAGGATGTACATTAAGGGTAAAAGGAGCAACAATTTCCACACCTTTCAATCTTGAATCGAAGAAGGTCGTGGAAGACAAATCATCCTTCGTAGCAGACATAGACCGGCTGTCTAATTTCTCGGTCATGCCTTTAGGGCCGATGGTGGTAAATCACTCAGCAAGGCTAGTGGAAATAGAGTCTCAGTTAAAAACGATCGATGTCTCACAGCTTAATCTAAAAGGGTTGAATTTTCATCACATCTCCGGGCACTTATCTCTAATGGTCATGGTAGCCGCCTGCATAATAGCTCTAATATGTTCAATCAGAAGATGCATAAAACCGACAAGAGTAGCATCTATTCACTTTGCCCCCCCGCAGAATGTTTGAAAGACTCAAACATGTGTGTGGAAATGGAATTGGTGTTTCACACGCTTATCTAAATATTATTTAGTTTTTAGTTTACTTTATGCTAAGTACTTACATTCTTATCAACATAGAATTTACTCTTCAGTTTAGTGATAATTTTGTATTGAACTATTTACGCACGACTATGTTTAATAGTTTTTTGTAAATTATAATCTACCCAACGCTGTGTTTGCCTGCTGCATAAGATAATGAGCATGTAATAAAGATTTTACGACCCCCACAAGAGATATGCAAGATGAGTCGCGTACGCAAGATGAGTCGCGTTGGTCTGTCACCAATTCATATGTATTCTTGAATAGAAAGTAAGGGTTGCTAGATAGTGTGTAAGGTTAAGAATTATTTGTAAGCTAGCACTTAAGATGGAATTATGAAAAATAAATTCAGTGTCGAATCAAGCATCATACGAGCATTTTCATTCTCCTCCCAAATACCGGGAATGCACCTGTTCACAATAGCCCTTGATGATTTGAATTAATTCGCCAACACTGTTTAGTTTTATTGCAAAATGTTTATTTCGTATTGCCAAATTTTGGCAAACATTGTTTTAATTCCTAAGGTAAGTCAATTTTATTTAGGATAAAATATATTAGACATGCAAATAATAAGATTATACGTACATTTTGATTTCAAACCATCAGGTATAATTAATTTTATTGCAGTATGTTAACTGCTTGACGAACTATTGTAAAAGAAAGAGAGCTTGCTTGAGCACTCAAAATCTAACTTCTTATTGTAGAATTTAGTACAAAGGAATAAAGTGTAATGGAGGATTTAGCAAAAATTATGAATAATCGATAAATGACATCGAATTTGCTTAAAACAATACTTGAAATTATTCATGTTGGTTACTAGATGAGGTGATATGCGTTGACACCCACTCCATGCATCCGTTGCATCTCACCGAGACCGATATGTGGTGGATGCGATTACGACAAACGGAGTAGAAACATGGTCCGGGGTTGGTCTCGATCCCGGCTCGGACCAAGAGAATACAGATAACACATTCGGGATGGACGAACACGAGCATGTATTTGCTGGGTTGGCGGCCCCTGGTCGGAGATTTGTACCTCCGAGCCAATCCGGTAAATAGAACCGGCCGCTGTGTATATCTGTAGTTTAATGAAGCTGCTCTACCTCCTTATTGTACCATGGGTATTTCCATAAGCTTTCAAAGGGTACTCATTTTGTAATACCGAACCGGATAAAACCCGGATGTTGTATCCGAAATTTCTGGTCAAATAACCGGATATTTCTCTCATGCAAAAAATACTTTCCCTTAATTAGGTAAAAATAAAAAAATAGAAGATATATATAGAAGAAATTGTTAGGCTATTGGCGCTGGAGTCCAGTTAAATATTTTTCGCCTAGAGATAGTTTTCGCATGGCTAAATTACAGAAGATAGAACAAAGCTACCTCTAAATACATTTTTTTCTTTAGGTGCGTTGGATGCCACTACTCCGTTTAAAATACATCCACAGTTTGTTTGTGTGTACGTACTGTTTTGAATAAAATAAAATGTTGTTGTTGCAAAATAGTCAGGTTTGTTTATTAGTGGAGAAAGACAAAAAACAAGGAAGGATTGGTGGCTCTTTCCGAAACCTAGGTATTCCCTGCCTTACCCCCTGTAAGCATTAAATCTTTCACCATTAATAAACAAACGTTGTTTTTATAAACTGTTTTTTTAACTTTGAAGCGATCCCCTTTTTAAAGAGCAAAGATGGAGATTCCTTGGAATGTTGTAGCAGCCCATACATCTCTGTTTGCTCTTTTTCCATTTTCTGACTCCATTCAATCTGATTCTGCCTCTAAGTCCAGTTTCAAAAAGGATGCCACCTATATGGGTTGTGTCCATAACGAGACTGGAGTTATGTGAGTAGGTTTGGCTGGGCAGCGAAATAGGTGCAACGTGTCATGCGGGCCTGTGCCACAAGCTGGGCAGATGTTCTGCAAGTCGCTGTTAATCCGGGCCCAGTAGGAATTTAGGCGGCTGCACCATCCGGATCGTAATTGAGCAAAAACTACTCGGGTTTGTCGGGGCAGCTCTCGTTCTTCAGCTGCGACGGGAGGGGGATGGTCTCCTAACACATTCACTCTGTATCCTTCAATGGCTTCTGAGACCGCATTAGAGTGAATACTATTCAGTTCCGCTAGATAGCCCTTTTGATCTAGAGGCTCTCACTTATACCTACGTACCTCTCTCTAGATCATGAAGGTCTTTCCTAACGTGCCTGCACGGAGGTTGCCTATCCACAAGATGGTGATTCGGATGGCTTTGTCTATAAAACCCAAGCAGGTATTGCATTGAAAGCATTTTGTTATGCTGTCGCATAAGACCTTCGCCTCCTCATGTAGGTGATCGAAAGGTGTCATGAGGAGGCACCCTGCTGCAGTTCTAAGGTCGGCACTAACATTGGCGGACCACACCGGTGCCGCATAATTTACCACAGACCGTCCTATCGTGTTGTAAGAGGTCAACAAGGTTTCCTTATCAGCTCCCCAAGTACTGCCGGCCGGTCCCACGCCTCACATTCCCACCCCTGCGACATCCCTTTACACAGGGACCGCGTACACATCATGATCACATTCACAATGGGAATTGTGTAGGAAATTGAAAACTAACTACAGAATCTAATTCATCAGCTAGTTTGTCAAATGATAAAACATGTATTTTAATTGTTTAAAAATGAAATTATTCTAGATTTAATAACTTCTAAACTCATACCAAAATCAGTATATAACAATTGGTAGTAATTGGTAGGAACCATGGTACAATGAATTCAAGGTAGGGCAGAACTACCATATGATTTAATTTTTTTTATTTTTCTGGCTTAATATGTCAACTTCATTTGCTTATGTGTGTGCCTTCTTTTCAATAATAAAAAATTGTTTAGAAAATATTCAAATTCGGGTGCTTTCAAAATGCTTATTGCAACGAATGCATCGACAAAATCTACAGTTTTTTTCGCGAAATAAACCATAAGAGATATATAGAACGTGATTTTGAAAATAAATTTTGACCTTTCATTCAGTTTTCGCGGTATTTTAAATTATTTATTCAAAATTTATGCAACAAGTTGTTTGCATTTTTATTGTTTTGATTGAGTACAAAAATGGAGTTCAACAGAATACGTCTGCTTCTAAGTGTGGGTAATCTAATTAATTTTAGCCTGCTAGCATAAGAAGGCAAAGGAAAATCAATATTCCAAAATAAACCTCGCAAGGCAAATAACAGAAATTGTTTTGCACGGATTCTATTTTATCTGAGTATATTGCATATTGAGGATCCCATACAACAGAACCACCGTTTAACAAGACCTTAAACACCATTTGCTTTATTTACCATTGTTATTACATGGCTATTAAAATTTAATTTTGGATCCAGCAAGAAGCCAATATCGACAAATTAATCTACAGTTGACAATGAATGACCTTCAATTATTATATTGCAATATCAGAGAAGATCTGGAGAAGCATATATGCATACATTTGCTCAAATTTAAATCCATACAATTTAACATGCACCATTGAAAAAGGTTATCTAAATCGATTTGAAGTAAACTAGCTTGTTTATCACAAATTTGGGAAATGAATAATTTAAAACCATCTGCGTACATTCACAATTTCGAGTAATCTATGGAATTAGGTAAATCGGTGAAAACAAAAGAAAGAAGGCCGGTCCTAGGTGACTTTCTTGCGGAACACCCGATGGAACGTTAATCGTTTTGGATAGATACCCTTCAAACAAAACTAGTTGAAACCCATATAATTTAATTTATATATTAGAAGTTCATGCTTAACCCTATCGAAAGCTTTACTAAAATCAATATAAATTGTGTCAGTTTGCTTACGCTGGACAAATTATTTTATTACTGTAAATTGTATTGACGTAAATTGTTTAAGATTTGTTGTAGTTGAAAGACCACTACAAAAACCATGCTGATATAGACTCAATATAGATTGAATTTTCAGTGAAATTACTGCAGTAATTAATTTTTCGAACAATTTTGGAATGACACTTAATTTTGCAATTCCTCTACAATTTTGACACATTAGTAAGACTACCAGACTTATGTTAAGGTATAATATAAGATGTTTTCCGGAAAGATAGAAAGTGACCAAATTTAAGTGAATAACTAAGCAATATAGCTAAAGGAAGTGCTAATGTTTCTGAACAAGATGCAATACAATAATATTCTGATGACATATGCAACATCTTCCTACACGGCGTAAGATCCTTCTCTTAACCCTGTCACTCTCGGGGTGCTCTATAAACTGCCGGTTGAAATAACCCGCGCACCTCTTCAGATCTGTCACTTCTACGCCGTTAAATGAGACAGATGTTAGATCGTAATTTTTCCCAGGGTTCTAACGGTCATTGATGATTTGCTATTGATTTCTCTAAGGCAATACCGTTCAGGAACCAGAACCAGAGAACTTTGTTCGGCTTTCCAAACTTCTTCGATGCATTCTTTTCCTCTAGAATCGTCGTCGTAATCATCATATTCGTTTAAAATCTTGGATCCTTCTGTGGGCAGCGGCTACTCTCCTTCTTCGACTTTTGGATTATTTTTAAGTAACTTGATAAGTTTCCCCGAAGTGGTTTTTCATCAGTCAGTGCGGGTGCGACACCAGAATTTCCTTCCACATCGCGTTCCTCAAAATGAGGACTTGCCGGCGGGAAAAAATTCCCAAATTTTCCTTCCAAGCCTGGAATCTGTTTTCGTTCAACAGTATTATGTCCCTCTCTTACACTTGATAGTTGTTTGGACAAGTCATCTTTCTCAGCTTCGACGACTTGCCTTTCCTCTTGTTTCTTGTCTTCATTTTTATTTTTGCTGGGTTGTAGCAATGGGAACATCTGCTTCATTAGTTCCATCATCGATTTCAAATGCTCCTGCTGCTGCTGCAGCATCATTTTCTGGAACGCCTGAAACTGTTGCTGTCATAAAATGATCTGGTATATTCAATGGCCCAGGATTTTCGACCTCAGGGCCTCCTGACGCTGTTGTTTTATCCGCTTTCTGAAGCTCATGCTCCCCTTCTTGGAGTTTTTGTTTTTGGAACTCCTTTTTCATTTTTTGCATCATATTTTGCTTTTTTTATATTTCTTTGTTTTTTTTTTCGATGTTGCTTTCTTGGCTCTTTATCATTTATTTATTTTTTTTTTAACTTATATCTTTTTTAGTTCGGACTTTTGAGGTCCTCTTATCAAATTTGTATGTTTTGTTTTGCGACTTTGTTGTACTTTTTAGCGATTTTTTTCTTTGGTTTTTCCCCTATGGCGAGTTTTTTTTTTTTTATTTTTGCCCATTGGGTTTCATTTGTAATATTTATATGTTTTTTTTTAATTCTGCCTCTATGGCTATTTTATTCTTGCACAATGACTTTTTCGTTTAATTTTGTCCCTTCGACTATTTTTTAAAATGCCCTACGGTCTTATATTTCAAATGTCTCAGCGGACTTCTTTTGGTAGCAGTTCTCCTCTTTTTTTTTTTGAAGAATAGCTACTTCTGCTTGTTGTGAGTCTCTTACCACTGGTGGGGGAAAACTCCTACAATTTTTTCTTTTTGTGGTCGCTAATTCGTTTTCAAGCGAAGGCTCGATTGATGTAAGATGAGAAAAGAAAACCAACCGAATGGTTTGGCTATTGATTCAATTCTAATTGTATTTAAAAAATATGTTTCCTAAGTGCTACCGAAACTAATCTAACTGGACCTAATCGCAGCCACGCAATTATTCTTATCTATTCTAATATTTATTGGAGAACATTGCAGGGCTGCTTGTTATTTCATTCAAGTGGTCTTGTGCATCTACTGAGCGCATCGATATCTGTACGTGTGGGTCATAACCTTTATTATCTTACAAATTATCGTATGCGTCAGCGCACAAGATCACCGAATTGTTCACTGTGGTGTTTTATGGCGGCTGGGAAAAATTAATTTTATAATATTTATTGTTTATTGCTAGATTTCCGAGGCGACTCAACCCACTCAAAAGTATGTAAAAAGTATTTAGTATCTTTGAAGCGGCGATTGGTATATTCTCTGAATTCTTGCCAATTGGCTTTCCCGTGGTTAAGGAAAATAAACAGTGCATGTAGCAAATAATTCAGTGTGTTTATATGATTATGATCTCCGGAAATTACAGCCAAAATGGTGATCGAAACACTTTGAGAGTTATGATATATCCAATGGATGAAGATGGCTTATCCAAAGCAATGAATAGAAAGCTGTGGGGTAGAAGGATTCAGGCAAAATATCACAGATTGTATTACAGTATAAGGAAATTTCACAGGTGTAGATTAGTTTCCTTGAACTCAAGCAGTGTGCAAAGATTGGAGTCTTGGGTTTGGTTCAGTTTATGGTGTAGTGAAAAGAGTATAGAAAAATTGTATCTTAAACCTCAGGCATTCAAGAATACAGTTTTGGACATCTCTTTGGGCGAGTGCCACATTATCACAATTATTATTATCAACAGCTCCAATGTGATGTAGAAACACCTTGTCATAAGGTTGACCAACCATCAACCTATTTATTAGTTTCGTATCCTTCGAGAATAGGTTCATTTGAGGTACCAGGGACGTGCAAAACATTTTCGCAAATTTGGGAAAAGTTTTTACCCCTTGGTTGTTGAAATTTAAGTGAATTCTTCGTTCCAGTCATGGCAATTTTTTGTTTAATCTTCTATAAAGCCTCCATATAACATAACAACGTTTAATATTTAAATCTTGTAGAATGTTATGGAAATCTCCAACCCGAAAATAGTCCGAGTTAACAGTAGCTAAAGCCCTGGTATCTTCCACAGCAATCTGAAGAGCCTTTTATGGGACAAAAAACTCAACAAAGGTGGAGGAGGTTTTCAAGTCAATCTTGAAGATAATCTTTGTCTCTTGGAGGTGTTGTAAATTCCACAACCAGTAGCATTGTCTTTGACCGATGCATCTGTTGCAAATAATTCAAATCATGCATTTTGTAGTGAGCAAGCTCCTTGTAAATGGCTTGTAAAAGCTAGTAAGTTGGTTCTGATGTGTGGAATTTCTGTCGGGAATATGAGCCTGACTAGTGTATTGTCAGCAATAATATCATACGATATCTGGATTTCGTAGCTTCATCCTACTGATCTTTTTGCAGTTAAAAACTGGGCTCTGTGTGCAGGCGGTAGTTCTCCAGCAAGCGTATATACCACAAGAGTAGGTTATGATTTGGGCACTCCCAGGGATCTTTTAATCATGTCAATTAGACGTTCAACTTTTTTCTTTATGTACTGTGGAGAATTAGCAGTTGTCGTTTTAGAGTACTCAATTTTGGATCTAACAACGCTTCTATATACATTAAGGCTAGTTTTGGATGTAGACCTCCTCTGATTGAAGTAAGGCATCTCAAAAGATTAGTCTTATTGATAACGGCATTCTCTATAAATGAGAAATGTTCAGAAACAGACAGGGAGTTAGAGATAATTCGTCACAGAAACTTTAGTTTCTTTTGTTGTTGCATGAAGGTAACATCGACATTCAGTGTAATTTGTTTTATGGTGGATTAAACGAAAGATTGAGTGCGGAAAGTGCATTTACGTCGTTTGATTTTCCTTGCAGGTGTTCCATGGCTTGATCAAAGTCCTTATGATATACCACCCTGCTGCGGTTCTAAGGTCGGCATTTTGGCAGGACTGAATATTTTTCCACTACATAGCACTAACATTGGCGGACCACACCGGCGCCGCATAATTTACCACAGACCGTCCTATCGTGTTGTAAGAGGTCAACAAGGTTTCCTTATCAGCTCCCCAAGTACTGCCGGCCGGTCCCACGCCTCACATTCCCACCCCTGTGACATTCCTTTACGCAGGGATCGCGTACACATCATGATCCGCATCACAATGGGAATTTTGTAGGCAATTGAAAACCAACTACAGAATCTAATTCATCAGATAAAATATGTATTTTAATTGTTTAAAATAAAAATATTCTAGATTTAATAACTTCTAAACTCATACTAAACATTACAGTACACAGAATTAAAGTCAATAATAATTCGTGCGGTGAAAATCAGTATATAACAATTGGTAGTAATTGGTAGGAACATCACTAGTAATTTTAGTACAAAAATCGAGTTCAACATTATATATATATAGCCCGCTAGCATAAGAAGGATAAGCAAAACCACTATTCTAATATAAACCTCATAAGGCAAATAGCAGAAATTGTTTTTGCACGGATTCTAAAATTCTCTAAATTAATCTACAGTTGACAATGAATGACGTCAATAATATATTGCAATATCAGAGAAGATCTGGAGAAGCATGTATGCTTACATTTGCTCAAATTTCAATCCATACAATTTAACATGCACCATTGAAAAGGTTATCTAAATCGATTTGAAGTAAACTAGCTCGTTTATCACAAATTTGGGAAATGAATAATTTAAAACCATCTGCGTACATTCACAATTTCGAGTAATCTATGGAATTAGGTAAATCGGTGAAAACAAAAGAAAGAAGGCCGGTCCAAGGTGACTTTCTTGCGGAACACCCGATGGAACGTTAATCGTTTTGGATAGATACCCTTCAAACAAAACTAGTTGTGATCTATTTCCATTTCATTTGACTAAGTTTGTGTTGAAAGCTCATGCTCCCCTTCTTGGAGCTTTTGTGTTTGGAACTCCTTTTTCATTTTTTGCATCATATTTTGCTTTTTTATATTTCTTTGTTTTTCTTTTTTGTATATTTTGCTTCTTTGTTTTTTGCGATGTTGCTTTCTTGGCCCTTTATCATTTATTTATTTTTTTTTTAATTTATATCTTTTTTAGTTCGGACTTTTGAGGTCCTCTTATCAAATTTGTATATTTTTGTATTGCGATTTTTTGTTGTATTTTTTTAGCGATTTTTTTCTTTGGTTTTTTTTTTTATTTTTGCCCTTTGGGTTTCGTTTGTAATATTTATATGTTTTTTTTTTTTTAATGCTGCCTCTATGGCTTTTTTATTCTTGCACAATGACTTTTTCGTTTAATTTTGTCCCTTCGACTATTTTTTAAAATGCCCTATGGTCTTATATTTCAAATGTCTCAGCGGACTTCTTTTGATAGCAGTTCTCCTCTTTCTTTGAAGAATAGCTACTTCTGCTTGTTGTGAGTTTCTTACCACTGGTGTGGGAAAACTCCTACAATTTTTTCGTTTTGTGGTCGCTAATTCGTTTTCAAGCGAAGGCTCGATTGATGTAAGATGAGAAAAGAAAACCAACCGAATGGTTTGGCTATTGATTCAATTCTAATTGTATTTAAAAAATATGTTTCCTAAGTGCTACCGAAACTAATCTAACTTAACCTAATCGCAGCCACGCAATTATTCTTATCTATTCTAATATTTATTGGAGAACATTGCAGGGCTGCTTGTTATTTCATTCAAGTGGTCTTGTGCATCTACTGAGCGCATCGATATCTGTACGTGTGGGTCATAACCTTTATTATCTTACAAATTATCGTATGCGTCAGCGCACAAGATCACCGAATTGTTCACTGTGGTGTTTTATGGCGGCTGGGAAAAATTTAATTTTATAATATTTATTGTTTATTGCTAGATTTCCGAGGCGACTCAACCCACTCAAAAGTATGTAAAAGTATTTAGTATCTTTGAAGCGGCGATTGGTATATTCTCTGAATTCTTGCCAATTGGCTTTCCCGTGGTTAAAGAAAATAAACAGTGCATGTAGCAAATAATTCAGTGTGTTTATATGATTATGATCTCCGGAAATTACAGCCAAAATGGTGATCGAACACTTTGAGAGTTATGATGTATCCAATGGATGAAGATGGCTTATCCAAAGCAATGAATAGAAAGCTGTGGGGTAGAAGGATTCAGGCAAAATATCACAGATTGTATTACAGTATAAGGAAATTTCACAGGTGTAGATTAGTTTCCTTGAACTCAAGCAGTGTGCAAAGATTGGAGTCTTGGGTTTGGTTCAGTTTATGGTGTAGTGAAAAGAGTATAGAAAAATTGTATCTTAAACCTCAGGCATTCAAGAATACAGTTTTGGACATCTCTTTGGGCGAGTGCCACATTATCACAATTATTATTATCAACAGCTCCAATGTGATGTAGAAACACCTTGTCATAAGGTTGACCAACCATCAACCTATTTATTAGTTTCGTATCCTTCGAGAATAGGTTCATTTTGAGGTACCAGGGACGTGCAAAAACATTTCGCAAATTTGGGAAAAGTTTTTACCCCTTGGTTGTTGAAATTTAAGTGAATTCTTCGTTCCAGTCATGGCAATTTTGTGTTTAATCTTCTATAAAGCCTCCATATAACATAACAACGTTTAATATTTAAATCTTGTAGAATGTTATGGAAATCTCCAACCCGAAAATAGTCCGAGTTAACAGTAGCTAAAACCCTGGTATCTTCCACAGCAATCTGAAGAGCCTTTTAAAGGACAAAAAACTCAACAAAGGTGGAGGAGGTTTTCAAGTCAATCTTGAAGATAAATCTTTGTCTCTTGGAGGTGTTGTAAATTCCACAACCAGTAGCATTGTCTTTGACCGATGCATCTGTTGCAAATAATTCAAATCATGCATTTTGTAGTGAGCAAGCTCCTTGTAAATGGCTTGTAAAAGCTAGTAAGTTGGTTCTGATGTGTGGAATTTCTGTCGGGAATATGAGCCTGACTAGTGTATTGTCAGCAATAATATCATACGATATCTGGATTTCGTAGCTTCATCCTACTGATCTTTTTGCAGTTAAAAACTGGGCTCTGTGTGCAGGCGGTAGTTCTCCAGCAAGCGTATATACCACAAGAGTAGGTTATGATTTGGGCACTCCCAGGGATCTTTTAATTATGTCAATTAGGACGTTCAACTTTTTTCTTTATGTACTGTGGAGAATAGCAGTTGTCGTTTTAGAGTACTCAATTTTGGATCTAACAACGTTTCTATATACATTAAGGCTAGCTTTGGATGTAGACCTCCTCTGATTGAAGTAAGGCATCTCAAAAGATTAGTCTTATTGATACGGCATTCTCTATAAATGAGAAATGTTCAGAAACAGACAGGGAGTTAGAGATAATTCGTCCCAGAAACTTTAGTTTCTTTTGTTGTTGCATGAAGGTAACATCGACATTCAGTGTAATTTGTTTTATGGTGGATTAAACGAAAGATTGAGTGCGGAAAGTGCATTTACGTCGTTTGATTTTCCTTGCAGGTGTTCCATGGCTTGATCAAAGTCCTTATGATATACCACCCTGCTGCGGTTCTAAGGTCGGCATTTTGGCAGGACTGAATATTTTTCCACTACATAGCACTAACATTGGCGGACCACACCGGCGCCGCATAATTTACCACAGACCGTCCTATCGTGTTGTAAGAGGTCAACAAGGTTTCCTTATCAGCTCCCCAAGTACTGCCGGCCGGTCCCACGCCTCACATTCCCACCCCTGTGACATTCCTTTACGCAGGGATCGCGTACACATCATGATCCGCATCACAATGGGAATTTTGTAGGCAATTGAAAACCAACTACAGAATCTAATTCATCAGATAAAATATGTATTTTAATTGTTTAAAGATAAAATATTCTAGATTTAATAACTTCTAAACTCATACTAAACATTACAGTACACAGAATTAAAGTCAATAATAATTCGTGCGGTGAAAATCAGTATATAACAATTGGTAGTAATTGGTAGGAACATTACTAGTAATTTTAGTACAAAAATCGAGTTCAACATTATATATATATAGCCCGCTAGCATAAGAAGGATAAGCAAAACCACTATCTAATATAAACCTCATAAGGCAAATAGCAGAAATTGTTTTTGCACGGATTCTAAAATTCTCTAAATTAATCTACAGTTGACAATGAATGACGTCAATAATATATTGCAATATCAGAGAAGATCTGGAGAAGCATGTATGCTTACATTTGCTCAAATTTCAATCCATACAATTTAACATGCACCATTGAAAGGTTATCTAAATCGATTTGAAGTAAACTAGCTCGTTTATCACAAATTTGGGAAATGAATAATTTAAAACCATCTGCGTACATTCACAATTTCGAGTAATCTATGGAATTAGGTAAATCGGTGAAAACAAAAGAAAGAAGGCCGGTCCAAGGTGACTTTCTTGCGGAACACCCGATGGAACGTTAATCGTTTTGGATAGATACCCTTCAAACAAAACTAGTTGTGATCTATTTCCATTTCATTTGACTAAGTTTGTGTTGAAACCCATATAATTTAATTTATATATTAGAAGTTCATGCTTAACCCTATCGAAAGCTTTACTAAAATCAATATAAATTGTGTCAGTTTGCTTACGCTTGACAAATTATTTTATTACTGTAAATTGTATTGACGTAAATTGTTTAAGATTTGTTGTAGTTGAAAGACCACTACAAAAACCATGCTGATATAGACTCAATATAGATTGAATTTTCAGTGAAATTACTGCAGTAATTAATTTTTCGAACAATTTTGGAATGACACTTAATTTTGCAATTCCTCTACAATTTTTGACACATTAGTAAGACTACCAGACTTATGTTAAGGTATAATATAAGATGTTTTCCGGAAAGATAGAAAGTGACCAAATTTAAGTGAATAACTAAGCAATATAGCTAAAGGAAGTGCTAATGTTTCTGAACAAGATGCAATACAATAATATTCTGATGACATATGCAACATCTTCCTACACGGCGTAAGATCCTTCTCTTAACCCTGTCACTCTCGGGGTGCTCTATAAACTGCCGGTTGAAATAACCCGCGCACCTCTTCAGATCTGTCACTTCTACGCCGTTAAATGAGACAGATGTTAGATCGTAATTTTTCCCAGGGTTCTAACGGTCATTGATGATTTGCTATTGATTTCTCTAAGGCAATACCGTTCAGGAACCAGAACCAGAGAACTTTGTTCGGCTTTCCAAACTTCTTCGATGCATTCTTTTCATCTAGAATTGTCCTTTCTGTCCTTCTCTGCGCAACGGCTTCTCTTCTTCTTCCACTTTTCGATTATTTTAAGTAACTTGATAAGTTTCTCCCGGAGTGGTTTTTCATCAGTAAGTGCGGGTGCGACACCAGAATTTCCTTCCACATCTCGTTCCTCAAAAAGAGGACTTTCCGGCGGGAAAAAATTCCCGAAATTTCCTTCCAAGCCTGGAATCTGTTTTCGTTCAACAGTATTATGTCCCACTCTTACACTTGATAGTTGTTTGGACAAGTCATCTTTCTCAGCTTCGACGACTTGCCTTTCCCCCTTTTTTCTTGTCTTCATTTTTATTTTGCTGGGTTGTAGCAATAGAAACATCTGCTTCATTTGTTCCATCATCGATTTCAAATGCTCCTGCTGCTGCTGCAGCATCATTTTCTGGAACGCCTGAAACTGTTGCTGTCATATAATAATCTGGTATATTCAATGGCCCAGGATTTTCGACCTCAATACCTGCTGACGCTGTTGTTTTGTCCGCTTTCTGAAGCTCATGCCCCCTTTCTCGGAGCTTTTGTTTTTGGAACTCCTTTTTCATTTTTTGCATCATATTTTGCTTGTTTATATTTCTTTTTTTTTTTGTATATTTTGCTTCTTGCTGTTGTTGTTGTAGCAGTAGTACATGTATGTGTTTGCGTTCTGCTAATCTGGTTCCAGCTCCAGGTTAAAAAATTCGGCTACTTTAACGGGCTGTAGCCAGAGATCTTCTGGAGTGAGTTGGGTAGGTTTGGCTGTGCAATTAAAGAGGTGTAGCGTATTGTGCGGGCCTGTATCGCACGCCGGGCAGGCGTCACGCACATCTTCATCAATTCGTGCCCAATACGAATTTAGACGACTACACCATCCTGAACGTAATTGCGCTAAAACTACCCTGGTTTGTCTAGGCAGCTGACGTTCTTCAGCTGCAATGGATGGGGGTGGACTCCGAGGACGGCATTTACTTTAAAACTGCTAATAGCATTCGCGACTGCATCGGTGTGAATGCCACTCAGACCTGCCTGATAGGCTTCTTGATCTAGAGGTTCTCTCTTGTAGCGCTGGACCTCCCTCTCTAGATCGTGTATGTCCTTTTTGACACGCCTGGGTGGGGAGACTTATCCACCATATGATGGTTGGGATGACTCTCTGATTATGCTGACGTAAGGGAAGGACTTTCGCCTCCTCATGTAGATGGTCCACTGGTGTCATGAGGAGGCACCCTGTCGCAGTTCTCAGGCAGCGTTCTGTCAGGTCTGGATATGCTTCCACTGCGTAGCACTAGTATTCGCAGACCACACTGGAGTCGCATAGCTGACCACAGACCGACCTATCGCGTTATAAGAGGTCAACAAGGTTTCTTTGTCCGCACCCTAAGAGCTGCCGGCTAGCGCCTTGAGGACCTTGTTCCTACTTTTCATCTTGTCGCAGATAGCTGTGGCTTGCGCGGACGACTTGAACATGCTGTCGAACGTGACCCCAAGAATCTTGGGGTAGTTCGTGGTCGGTATTAGATTCCCCTCGACCTGAACATTCAGCTGTGTTCTCATCTCCGCAGACCATGTGGTAAAGAGTGTGGCCGTTGATTCGTGGCGGATATTTTCATATTCCTCTCGTGGAAGTATGCGGCAAGCCTTTCGCATATGTCATCGACCACTGGACCCGACGCCATGATCGTACAATCATCCGCATACGTTACGATCTCAATGCCGTCTGGAGGGCGAGGAATTCTGGAAAGGTAGAGGTTAAACAGTTCCGGAGATATCACCCCAACTTGGGGAACTCCCTGTTTCACTCTACGGGCTTTGGACTTCTTGTTCCGGAATTCCACGTACGACTGGCGTCCACACATATAGTTGATTATCCAACGTTTCAAACTTGGCCGGAGGGTAGTTCTCTGCACGTCCTCAAACAGTGTGGCATGATTGACCGTATCAAATGCCTTTGATAGGTCAAGGGCTACAAACACTGTTCTTTCACACGGCCTGTTCTGGTTCAGTCCTCTACTAATATGTGTGGAAATGGCTTGTAATGCTGTTGTGGTACTATGTTGTGGACGGAATCCATGCTGGTGGTTGGCAACTGTATAGCTTCCTCTAATGCTGGGGAGGAGTAAAGCCTCAAGAGTCTTTGCTACTGGCGACAAAAGCGAAATTGGCCTGTTCGATTCGCCTTTACTGGCATCCTTGACTGGCTTCAGTAGCGGGACCACCCGGCCCATTTTCCAGGTTTCGGGCACTATGTGGGTGGCTAGCGGCAAATTGAGAACTTTCGTAAAGTACTCGACTCCCGGCGTATCCAGCTGCTTCAACATTACCATTGAGATTCCGTCCGGGCCCAACGGATGACATTTGCAACATCACCCATCGTAAACTGTGGTGGTTCCTCCTCGACGGGAAGAGATCTGATACGACGTAGTACTCTTCGCTTCGCCCTATCGCTCTCGGGGTGCTCGACAAATTGTCGGTTAAAGTATTCCGCGCACCTCTTCGCATCAGTCACCGTTACGTTGTTAAAAGTGACTGAGGTACTATCATCCTTTTTTCCAGGTCCTGTCATCCAAGTTCCAGAGCGACTTAACCGTTACCCACAGCTTACTCATATCTGTTCCAATATTGGAGCACTTCAGTGTCTAGTCACTTTTTCATCTTATGCTCCTGTACCAACCGGTTGACTTCCACTGTCAAATCACTGATTCTAGGATCAGTAGGGTTGGTACGACGGAGATCATCACGCTCGTTTGCTAATCCCGCTGCCTCCGCTGCGAAGTTTGGTCTTATCTCGGGTAATCGGCCAGCAGGTATATATCGAGCGGTTGGAGCTTTGATGATATTTCTGAAAATCCTTTCTGCTACCCGAACATCAGAAAGGTTGGGCAGTTCTCTGAAGCGGCGGTTGGTGAATTCTCTGAACTCTGGCCAGTGAGCTTTCCCATGGTTAAGGAAAGTGCGGCGTTCAGAGGTTATGAAATCGGGCGACCTGCTGATGGAGACGATCATCGGGAGATGGTCTGAGCCAAGAGAAATGACGGGTTGCCAAGTCACGTCATTTATCAGACCGGGTGACACTATGGTTAAGTCTGGCGAACTGTGACACTCTCTTCTTATTGGGGTGGGGGCATCCTCGTTAACCGTGCAGAATATGGAGCAGTCAATCTGCTCTGCCAGCGCTGATCCCCTCTGGTCATTACCTTGGACGGAATGCCACAACTCATGGTGGGCATTAAAATCCCTTAGTACCAGGCGGTTATTGCCTACCAATAATGGGCTAATATCAGGCAAACAACGCGGTTCACAGCTATTAATCGGCGGGATATACACATTAAGCACCTCTACCTTGGCAGGTCCACACTTGACTGCTACCCCCATACATTCCATGTATAGGTCACTAGAGACTAGCTTAAGCGAGATAGGTCTGTACTGAGCAGAATGGTGTAACAGGAACGCTAATCCCCCACCCCCACTTCTGGTGCGATCCTTCCTTAGTACGTTGTATTCATAACAATTTTCATTCAGCTTGGTTTCCTGCACCGCTGCGATCTTAATATTCCTCCGACTCATAAATTCCACTATCTCATCTATTTTGCCTCGTAGTCCGTTGCAATTGAATTGCAAGAATGATGCACAATCCGGAGTTGGAACAGCAACATGTGGCGTTAGCTGCTGCGGTGTTGGTTGCTGTTCTGGAGACTGCGGTGGAGTGCCATACTCCGACGACGTTTCTGATGAGGACGACGAAGAAGTGGACTCGCTGGGGACTACGTTACAGTAGCAAGTCGCAACATAATCCCTTTCGCTGTAGTCTCGCAAACGCCTTAGTCCGGAACAGTTCTTGAAGTGCACCCATTCTCTGCATACATTACATCGCACCGAAACTGATCTGTGGTGGATGACGTTTTGACAAACCGAGCAGAACCAAGGTCCGGGGTTTTCCTCAATTCCGGCACGGACCAATAAAATCCGGAGCAAGCATTCCGGGATATGCTGCTCCTAATGCAGAAAAATAAACAAACACAAACATGTACATACTGGGTTGGCAGCCGCTGGCCGAAACTGGGATCTTGTTGTTTCGGGTCAATCCGGTATCGTAGAACCCGCTGCCGTGGGATTGATTTTGCTTCTTTGTTTTTTCGATGTTGCCTTCTTTGATGTCTATCATTTATTTATTTATTTACTTATTTTTAATTTTTTATTTTTTAATGTTAGGCCCAAGTTATCATACAGCCCCCATATAACATATAATTTGGTGCTTGAAGTTCGTAATAGATACTGCAGCATAAACAGAAAATGGGCCATGTAGGTCCACGTCTTCGTATAGCCCCCATATACCGTACCCTCCGATATTCGGTATTTTGATGATTTTAGCTACATTGTAAACAGATTTTTCTTCAAGTTTCGCATTTTAATATTGTAATAACTTATGACAAAAGTTGCCTATGCAGATCCACGTCGTCGTAGAGGCATTCGGTATTTTTAAGATTTTAACAGAATTTTTAATGTTATTTTTTTTTTTTTGAAAATTGCCAAATTTGTACCATATGGTGGAGGGTTTTAAAACCTGTTACCTGTTTTCTTTGGTTTTGCCCCTATGGTGAGTTTTTTTTATTTTTGCCCCTTGGGTCTTGTTTGTAATATGTATATGTGTTTTTTTATTCTGCCTCTATGGCTTTTTTATTTTTGCACAATGGCTTTTTCGTTTAATTTTGTCCCTTCGGCTATATTTTAAAATGCCCTACGGTCTTACATTTAAAATGTCTCAGCGGACTTCTTTTGGTAGCAGTACTCCTCTTTTTTTGAAAAATAGCTTCTTCTGTTTGTAGTAAGTCTCTTACCACTGGTGGGGGAAAACTCCTACAATTTTTTCGTTTTGTGGTCGCTAATTCGTTTCACTTTGACAAAAGCGAAGGCTCGATTGACCAATGTAAGATGAGAAAAGAAAACCAACCGAATGCTTTGGCTGTTGATTTAATTCTAATTTTATTTCAAAAATATGTTTCTTAAGTGCTACCGAAACTAATCTAACTTAACCTAATAGCAGCCACGCAATTATTCTTATCTATTCTAATATTGAATGGAGAACATTGCAGGGCTGCTTGTTATTTCATTCAAGTGGTCTTGTGCATCTTCTGAGCGCATCGATATCTGTACGTGTGGGTCATAACCTTTATTATCACACACATTATCGTATGCGTCAGCGCACAATATCACCGAATTGTTCACTGTGGTGTTTTATGGCGGCTGTGAAATATGTAATTTTAGAATATTTACTGTTTATTGCTAGATTTCCCCAGCGACTCAACCCACTCAAAAGTGTGTAAAAAGTATTTTGTACACCTCCAGAGTAAGTTCCCTGACTCTTTGGGTTAATAAGGCGAAGCTCACCTCGCTTGTTTGTTAGTCCCGCTGCCTCTGCTGGGAAATTTAGTTTTATTTCAGATATTCGACCAGCAGCATTGGCGGACCACACCGGAGCCGCATAATTTACCACAGACCGTCCTGTCGTGTTGTAAGAGGTCAACAAGGTTTCCTTATCAGCTCCCCAAGTACTGCCGGCCGGTCCCACGCCTCACATTCCCACCCCTGTGACATCCCTTTACGCAGGGACCTCGTACACATCATCAGCTAGTTTGTCAAATGATAAAACATGTATTTTAATTGTTTAAAAATAAAATTATTCTAGATTTAATAACTTCTAAACTCATACCAAACTTTACAGTCCACAGAATTAAAGTCAATAAATCAGTATATAACAATTGGTAGTAATTGGTAGGAACATTACTTCTAATACATAAGGTATATTACCATATAATATTTTTAGTACAAAAATGGAGTTCAACATTATATGTCTGCTTTTAAGTGTGGTAATCTAATTAATTTTAGCCCGCTAGCATAAGAAGGATAAGCAAAATCACTATTCTAGTATAAACCTCGTAAAGCAAATAGCAGAAATTGTTTTTGCACGGATTCTATTTTATCTAGTATATTGCATATTGAGGATCCCATACAACAGAACCATTGTTTAACAAAACCTAAAACACCATTTGCTTTATTTACCATTGTTATTACATGGCTATTAAAATTTAATTTTGGATCCATCAAGAGGCCAAGATCGACAAATGAATCTACAGTTGACAATGAATGACGTCAATACTATATTGCAATATCAGAGAAGATCTGGAGAAGCATGTATGCTTACATCTTCTCAAATTTAAATCCATACAATTTAACATGCACCATTGAAAAAGGTTATCTAAATCGATTTGAAGTAAACTAGCTTGTTTATCACAAATTTGGGAAATGAATAATTTAAAACCATCTGCGTACATTCAAAATTTCGAGTAATCTATGGAATTAGGTAAATCGGTGAAAACAAAAGAAAGAAGGCCAGTCCAAGGTGACTTTCTTGCGGAACACCCGATGGAACGTTAATCGTTTTGGATAGATACCCTTCAAACAAAACTAGTTGTGATCTATTTCCATTTAATTTGACTAAGTTTGTGTTGAAACCCATATAATTTAATTTATATATTAGAAGTTCATGGTTAACCCTATCGAAAGCTTTACTAATATCAGTATAAATTGTGTCAGTTTGTTTACGCTGGACAAATTCTTTTATTACTGTAAATTGTATTGACGTAAATTGTTTAAGATTTGTTGTAGTTGAAAGACCACCACAAAAACCATGCTGATATAGACTCAATATAGATTGAATTTTCAGTGAAATTACTGCAGTAATTAATTTTTCGAACAATTTTGGAATGACACTTAATTTTGCAATTCCTCTACAATTTTTGACACATTAGTAAGACTACCAGACTTATGTTAAGGTATAATATAAGATGTTTTCCAGAAAGTTAGAAAGTGACCAAATTTAAGTGAATAATTAAGCAATATAGCTAAAGGAAGTGCTAATGTTTCTAAGCAATATACAATACAATAATATTCTGATGACATATGCAACATCTTTCTACACGGCGTAAGATCCTTCTCTTAACCCTGTCACTCTCGGGGTGCTCTATAAACTGCCGGTTTGAAATAACACGCGCATCTCTTCAGATCTGTCACTTCTACGCCGTTAAATGAGACAGATGTTAGATCGTAATTTTTCCCAGGGTTCTAACGGTCATTGATGATTTGCTATTGATTTCTCTAAGGTAATACCGTTCAGGAACCAGAACCAGAGAACTTTGTTCGGCTTTCCCCACTTCTTCGATGCATTCTCCCTAGAGAATCGTCGTCGTTATCATCATATTCGTCGAAAATCTTGGATCCTTCTCTGCGCAACGGCTTCTCTTCTTCTTCCTCTTTTCGATTATTTTTAAGTAACTTGATAAGTTTCTCCCGGAGTGGTTTTTCCTCAGTAAGTGCGGGTGCGACACCAGAATTTCCTTCCACATCTCGTTCCTCAAAATGAGGACTTTCCGGCGGGAAAAAATTCCCGAAATTTCCTTCCAAGCCTGGAATCTATTTTCGTTCAACAGTATTATGTCCCTCTCTTACACTTGATAGTTGTTTGGACAAGTCATCTTTCTCAGCTTCGACGACTTGCCTTTCCTCTTTTTTCTTGTCTCCATTTTTATTTTTGCTGGGTTGTAGCAATAGAAACATCTGCTTCATTAGTTCCATCATCGATTTCAAATGCTCCTGCTGCTGCTGCAGCATCGTTTTCTGGAACGCCTGAAACTGTTGCTGTCATATAATAATCTGGTATATTCAATGGCCCAGGATTTTCGACCTCAATAACTGCTGACGCTGTTGTTTTGTCCGCTTTCTGAAACTCATGCCCCCCTTCTTGGAGTTTTTGTTATTGGAACTCCTTTTTCATTTTTTGCATCATATTTTGCTTGTTTATATTTCTTGGCTGTCTATCATTTATTTATTTATTTTTATTTTTTATTTTTTTTTAATTTTAGGTCCAAGTTATCATACAGTCCCCATATAATATATAATTTGGTATTTGAAGTTCGTAATAGATACTGCAGCATAAAACAGAAAATGGGCCATGAAGGTCCACGTCTTCGTATAGCCCCCATATACCGTACCCTCCGATATTCGGTATTTTGATGATTTTAGCTACATTTTCAACAGATTTTTCTTCAAGTTTCGCATTTAAATCCACTTCGTCGTATAGGCATTCGGTATTTTTAAGATTTTAACAGAATTTTTAACAGATTTTATTTTTTGAAAGTTGCTAAATTTGTACCAAATGGTGGAGGATATTAAAACCTGTTACCTGTTTTCTTTGGTTTTGCCCCTATGGCGAGTTTTTTTTATTTTTGCCCTTTGGGTCTTGTTTGTAATATGTATATGTGGTTTTTTTATTCTGCCTCTATGGCTTTTTTATTTTTGCACAATGTCTGTTTCGTTTAATTTTGTCCCTTCGACTATATTTTAAAATGCCCTACGGTCTTACATTTAAAATGTCTCAGCGGACTTCTTTTGGTAGCAGTACTCCTCTTTTTTTGAAGAATAGCTACTTCTGTTTGTAGTGAGTCTCTTACCAATGCACAGTGGTCGCTGCCATTGGCCAAAATTCAAAAAATGAAAATCAGATATTTATTGTCAAATGTGTACAAATGAACTCTTAAGAGGTTAAGCTTTTTAGAAAACATAATAATCTTGGCTTCATTCTAACGGGACACTTCGAAAATAGCATCAAAAACGAGAAAATGTAGTTAGTTGTTTTTTTCAGTGAGATCAGAGAAAAAGTGGAGTAAAAATAGAACTGTATTACAAAATTAAATACATTTTAAAATTACAAATCT
The DNA here is from genome assembly GCF_030504385.1 of Musca domestica. Taxonomy (NCBI): domain Eukaryota; kingdom Metazoa; phylum Arthropoda; class Insecta; order Diptera; family Muscidae; genus Musca; species Musca domestica. The sequence goes on along the minus strand of NW_026712410.1, from coordinate 935,360 downwards.
TGGCATTATTATTGAAAAGCAAGGTATTAACTTATTTTTAGTGCAGTAATTTGTGTGTTTAGTATATGTGTATAACATAGAAGATGTGAGTGTTCTGAGTTGCCTTTAAGATTAATTTTGAAAATAAAATTGGATTTCAGTTAAAGTTTTAATTGTTTTCCCCCCTGAATCCTCCAATGTGATTTTTTTCACGCCATTAGTAATGGTCCTAAGATTCTAAAAGTGCTAATTTAACTTTCAGATTTTGTCAGATGTGTACGTTATGCCCAATATACTGAAGTGACTTCGCTGCAATTTTGTCAGTTCTATGGTGCTAGTTTTTGTTGTTAGGGATTGATAAGGATGTAATAATGTTGCAAGCATTGTCCTCTGGGTATAATATTTATGTCGAAAAATTTAAGGCCTTTGCACTGGAAACTGCTAAAGAGTTAAAAATTTATATCCATGGCACTATCTTCCAAGTTTCGACTAAATCATGCCCGAAAAAATTCTCGTGTTTCAACAAACACAGATCTTATTAACCGTCTTCTTCTGAGCTCTGACCCTTTTACAATGGGACAGCGAACCTTATCAAACAATAACCAGTAAAGAAAGTCTTAAAGTCGAGCGGGGCCGACTTCATGATACCCTACACCACTCTGCATATTTAGTAGAGCGTCACATAACAAATAAAGGTTTTAATGGGGAATTTGTGAGAATTAAATCATACCAACAATGATTATAGTCATAATTAAAATCCAAAGGAACTAATATATGGGAGGAATATCCTCCTCTGAATCGATTTCTATTAAATTTGTCGAGACATTTGCGTCTTTTCAATTCGGGCTTGTATTATCCATTTGGTGCACAATTAATTTGAAATCGGATAGATATATATGAGAGCTATATCTAAATTTGATTTGGGCTAATATTACACGTTTGGTGCACAATAAAAGGCAAATCGGACGAAGATATATATTTGAGCCATGTCCAAATATTAACAGATCTCGATAAAATTTAGAAAGGGTATTTCTGAGTTATATTTGATATATTTCCCCAAGTATCGTTGTCACAGAATGCATATTACGGCTGCGGAGGACAAAAATAACAAATATATATGGGAGCTATATATACATCCGAACCGATTTCGATCAAATTTGGCATACTTATTTTCAGTTCCCATCTGGTCGTACGTATATTCCATACTATTTTACTAATATTATAAGTTTGGTACACAATATAAGGCAAATTGGATGAATATATATGTGAGCTATACCTAAATTTTGACCGATTATCTCCAATTTCAATAGGGCCTTAAGTCAAACAAATTATTTGTGTAAAATTTCACTTTGATTTAATTTGACATTAAATTGTTATTTTATTTTGTTTACAAAAAATAATAAAATTTGACCTTGATTTGTATAAAAAATGCTTCTATTTTTGGAGGTACCTTTACAGGGGGACTCTACCTGAAGGCGGGCTGTTCCAAATAATTTTCAGTAAGATTATTTTTTAACTCCTTAGGACTTAAAATATCAAAAAACATTAAAAATTTGGTGTAGAAATGTGACAAGAATTGGGCAAATAACCCTTATTCGGGAGGCACGTTGTAAGGGGACCATGCCAAAACATGCATCGACCATATCCATTTTGTCACATTTTTCATTTTTATCCCATCAAGGTACCATAACCAAAGATTCATATTGATATCTGCACTGAAAGTATTTTTGGCCGCTGTTCCCATACGACCTCGACCACTGTGCAATGGTGGGGGAAAACTACTACAATTTTTTCGTTTTGTGGTCGCTAATTCGTTTCACTTTGACAAAAGCGAAGGCTCGATTGACCAATGTAAGATGAGAAAAGAAAACCAAAGCATTCGGTTGGTTGTTGTTGATTTAATTCTAATTTTATTTCAAAAATATGTTTGTTAAGTGCTACCGAAACTAATCTAACTTAACCTAATCGCAGCCACGCAATTATTCTTATCTATTCTAATATTGATTGGAGAACATTGCAGGGCTGCTGGTTATTTCATTCAAGTGGTCTTGTGCATCTACTGAGCGCATCGATTCTTATCTATTCTAATATTGAATGGAGAACATTGCAGGGCTGCTTGTTATTTCATTCAAGTGGTCTTGTGCATCTACTGAGCGCATCGATATCTGTACGTGTGGGTCATAACCTTTATTATATCACAAATTATCGTATGCGTCAGCGCACAAGATCACCGAATTGTTCACTGTGGTGTTTTATGGCGGCTGGGAAAAAATTTAATTTTATAATATTTATTGTTTATTGCTAGATTTCCGAGGCGACTCAACCCACTCAAAAGTGTGTAAAAAGTATTTTGTACACCTCCAGAGTAGGTTCCCTGACTCTTAGGGTTAATACGGCGAAGCTCACCTCGCTCGTTTGCTAGTCCCGCTGCCTCTGCTAGGAAATTTAGTTTTATTTCAGATATTCGACCAGCAGGTATATAGCGAGCAGATGCAGCTTTGATGATGCCCGGAAACACCTATCTGCTACCTGAACATCATATGGGTTGGGCAGTTCTCTGAAGCGGCGATTGGTACATTCTCTGAATTCTTGCCAATTGGCTTTCCCGTGGTTAAGGAAAGTACGGCGTTCAGAGTGTGTATATATGATTATGATCTCCGGAAATTATAGCCAAAATGGTGATCTTTGAGAGTTTTGATGTATCCAGTAGATTAAGATGGCTTATCCAAAGCAATGAATAGAAAGCTGTGGAATAGAAGGATTCAGGCAAAATATCACAGATTGTATCGCAGTAAAAGGAAATTTCACAGGTGTAGATAAGTTTCCTTGATGAACTCAAGCATACAGTTTTTGGCATCTCTTTGGGCGAGTGCCACATTTATCATAATTATCATTATCAACAGCTCCAATGTGATGTAGACACACCTTGTCATAAGGTTGACCAACCATCAACCTATTTATTAGTTTCGTATCCTTCAATGATAGGTCCATTTTATGTACCAGGGACGTGCAAAAACATTTTCGCAAATTTGGAAAAAGTTTTTACCCCTTGGTTGTTGAAATTTGAGTGAATTCTTCGTTCCAGTCATGGCATGTGTTTAATCTTCATTAAAGCCTCCATATAACATAACAACGTTTAATATTTAAATCTTGTAGAATGTTATGGAAATCTCCAACCCGAAAATAGTCCGAGTTAACAGTAGCTAAAGCCCTACAGGCAACAATGTGGTATCTTCCACAGCAATCTGAAGAGCCTTTTAAAGGACAAAAAACTCACCAAAGGTGGAGGAGGTTTTCAAGTCAATCTTGAAGATAAATCTTTGTCTCTTGGAGGTGTTGTAAATTCCACAACCAGTAGCATTGTCTTTGACCGACGCATCTGTTCCAAATAATTCAAAATCATGCATTTTGTAGTGAGCAAGCTCCTTGTAAATGGCTTGTAAAAGCTAGTAAGTTGGTTCTGATGTGTGGAATTTCTGTCGGGAATATGAGCCTGACTAGTGGATTGTCAGCAATAATATCATACGATATCTGGATTTCGTAGCTTCATCCTACTGATCTTTTTGCAGTTAAAAACTGGGCTCTGTGTGCAGGCGGTAGTTCTCCAGCAAGCGTATATACCACAAGAGTAGGTGATGATTTGGGCACTCCCAGGGATCTTTTAATCATGTCAATTAGACGTTCAACTTTTTTCTTTATGTACTGTGGAGAATTAGCAGTTGTCGTTTTAAAGTACTCAATTTTGGATCTAACAACGCTTCTATATACATTAAGGCAAGTTTTGGATGTAGACCTCCTCTGATTGAAGTAGGGCATCTCAAAAGATTAGTCTTATTGATAACGGCATTCTCTATAAATGAGAAATGTTCAGAAACAGACAGGGAGTTAGAGATAATTCGTCCCAGAAACGTTAGTTTCTTTTGTTGTTGCATGAAGGTAACATCGACATTCAGTGTAATTTGTTTTATGGTGGATTAAACGAAAGATTGAGTGCGGAAAGTGCATTTAGAAGTCGTTTGATTTTCCTTGAAGGTGTTCCATGGGTTGATCAAAGTCCTTATGATATACCACCCTGCTGCGGTTCTAAGGTGGGCATTCTGGCAGGACTGAATATTTTTCCACTACGTAGCACTATCATTGGCGGACCACACCGGAGCCGCATAATTTACCACAGACCGTCCTATCGTGTTGTAAGAGGTCAACAAGGTTTCCTTATCAGCTCCCCAAGTACTGCCGGCCGGTCCCACGCCTCACATTCCCACCCCTGTGACATTCCTTTACGCAGGGATCGCGTACACATCATGATCCGCATCACAATGGGAATTTTGTAAGCAATTGAAAACCAACTACAGAATCTAATTCATCAGCTAGTTTGTCAAATGATAAAACATGTATTTTAATTGTAAAAATATTCTAGATTTAATAACCTCTAAACTCATACTTACAGTACACAGAATTAAAGTCAATAATAATTCGTGCGGTGAAAATCAGTGTATAACAATTGGTAGTAATTGGTAGGAACATTACTTCTAATACATAAGATTAGGGAATCTGAAGGTATATTACCATTTAATATTTTTAGTTCAAAAATCGAGTTCAACATTATACGTCTGCTTTTAAGTGTGGGTAATCTAATTAATTTTAGCCTGCTAGCATAAGAAGTATAAGCAAAACCACTATTCTAATATAAACCTCATAAGGCAAATAGCAGAAATTATTTTTGCACGGATTCTAAAATTCTCTAAATTAATCTACAGTTGACAATGAATGACGTCAATACTATATTGCAACATCAGAGAAGATCTGGAGAAGCATGTATGCTTACATTTGCTCAAATTTAAATCCATACAATTTAACATGCACCATTGAAAAAGGTTATCTAAATCGATTTGAAGTAAACTAGCTTGTTTATCACAAATTTGGGAAATTAATAATTTAAAACCATCTGCGTACATTCACAATTTCTAGTAATTTATGGAATTAGGTAAATCGGTGAAAACAAAAGAAGAAGGCCGGTCCAAGGTGACTTTCTTGCGGAACACCCGATGGAACGTTAATCGTTTTGGATAGATACCCTTCAAACAAAACTAGTTGTGATCTATTTCCATTTCATTTCACTAAGTTTGTGTTGAAATCCATATAATTTAATTTATATATTAGAAGTTCATGGTTAACCCTATCGAAAGCTTTACTAAAATCAATATAAATTGTGTCAGTTTGCTTACGCTGGACAAATTCTTTTATTACTGTAAATTGTATTGACGCAAATTGTTTAAGATTTGTTGTAGTTGAAAGACCACTACAAAAACCGTTCTGATAACATATGCAACATCTTTCTACACGGCGTAAGATCCTTCTCTTAACCCTGTCACTCTCGGGGTGCTCTATAAACTGCCGGTTGAAATAACACGCGCATCTCTTCAGACTTCTACGCCGTTAAATGAGACAGATGTCCGATCGTAATTTTCCCCAGGCTTCTAACGGTTATGATGATTTGCTATTGATTTCTCTAAGGCAATACCGATCCGGAATCAGAACCAGAGAACTTTGTTCGGCTTTCCCCACTTCTTCGATGCATTCTTTTCCTCTAGAATCGTCGTCGTAATCATCATATTCGTCGAAAATCTTGGATCCTTCTCTGCGCAGCGGCTTCTCTTCTTCTTCCACTTTTCAGTCAGTGCGGGTGCGACACCAGAATTTCCTTCCACATCTCGTTCCTCAAAATGAGGACTTGCCGTTCCTCAAAATGAGGACTTCCCAAATTTTCCTTCCAAGCCTGAAATCTGTTTTCGTTCAACAGCATTATGTTCCTTTCTTACACTTGATAGTTGTTTGGACAAGACATCTTTCTCAGTTTTTACGACTTGCCTTTCCTCTTGTTTCTTGTCTTCATTTTTATTTTTGCTGGGTTGTAGCAATAGGAACATCTGCTTCATTAGTTCCATCATCGATTTCAAATGCTCCTGCTGCTGCTGCAGCATCATTTTCTGGAACGCCTGAAACTGTTGCTGTCATAAAATGATCTGGTATATTCAATGGCCCAGGATTTTCGACCTCAGGGCCTCCTGACGCTGTTGTTTTATCCGCTTTCTGAAGGTCATGCTCCCCTTCTTGGAGTTTTTGTTTTTGGAACTCCTTTTTCATTTTTTGCATCATATTTTGCTTTTTTATATTTCTTTGTTTTTTTTTTTCGATGTTGCTTTCTTGGCTCTTTATCATTTATTTATTTTTTTTTTAACTTATATCTTTTTTAGTTCGGACTTTTGAGGTCCTCTTATCAAATTTGTATGTTTTTGTTTTGCGACTTTGTTGTACTTTTTTAGCGATTTTTTTCTTTGGTTTTTCCCCTATGGCGAGTTTTTTTTTTTTATTTTGGCCCATTGGGTTTCATTTGTAATATTTATATGTTTTTTTTTTTTAATTCTGCCTCTATGGCTATTTTATTCTTGCACAATGACTTTTTCGTTTAATTTTGTCCCTTCGACTATTTTTTAAAATGCCCTACGGTCTTATATTTCAAATGTCTCAGCGGACTTCTTTTGGTAGCAGTTCTCCTCTTTTTTTTTTGAAGAATAGCTACTTCTGCTTGTTGTGAGTCTCTTACCACTGGTGGGGGAAAACTCCTACAATTTTTTCTTTTTGTGGTCGCTAATTCGTTTTAAAGCGAAGGCTTGATTGACCAATGTAAGATGAGAAAAGAAAACCAACCGAATGGTTTGGCTGTTGATTCAATTCTAATTGTATTTAAAAAATATGTTTCCTAAGTGCTACCGAAACTAATCTAACTTAACCTAATCTAATCTATTCTAATGTTGAATGGAAAACATTGCAGGGCTGCTTGTTATTTCATTCAAGTGGTCTTGTGCATCTACTGAGCCCATCGATATCTGTACGTGTGGGTCATAACCTTTATTATCTCACACATTATCGTATGCGTCAGCGCACAAGATCACCGAATTGTTCACTGTGGTGTTTTATGGCGGCTGGGAAAAATTTAATTTTATAATATTTATTGTTTATTGCTAGATTTCCGAGGCGACTCAACCCACTCAAAAGTGTGTAAAAAGTATTTTGTACACCTCCAGAGTAAGTTCCCTGACTCTTAGGGTTAATACGGCGAAGCTCACCTCGCTCGTTTGTTAGTCCCGCTGCCTCTGCTAGGAAATTTAGTTTTTCTTCAGATATTCGACCAGCAGGTATATAGCGAGCAGATGCAGCTTTGATGATGCCCGGAAACACCAATCTGCTACCTGAGCATCATATGGGTTGGGCAGTTCTCTGAAGCGGCGATTGGTACATTCTCTGAATTCTTGCCAATTGGCTTTCCCGTGGTTAAGGAAAGTACGGCGTTCAGAGTGTGTATATATGATTATGATCTCCGGAAATTATAGCCAAAATGGTGATCTTTGAGAGTTTTGATGTATCCAGTAGATTAAGATGGCTTATCCAAAGCAATGAATAGAAATGACACTTAATTTTGCAATTCCTCTACAATTTTTGACACATTAGTAAGACTACCAGACTTATGTAAAGGTATAATATAAGATGTTTTCCAGAGAGTTAGAAAGTGACCTAATTTAAGTGAATAATTTAGCAATACAGCTAAAGAAAGTGCTAATGTTTCTGAACAATATACAATATTGATTTCTCTAAGGCAATACCGTTCAGGAACCAGAACCAGAGAACTTTGTTCGGCTTTCCCCACTTCTTCGATGCATTCTTTTCCTCTAGAATCGTCGTCGTAATCATCATATTCGTCGAAAATCTTGGATCCTTCTCTGCGCAGCGGCTTCTCTTCTTCTTCCACTTTTCGATTATTTTTAAGTAACTTGATAAGTTTCTCCCGGAGTGGTTTTTCATCAGTAAGTGCGGGTGCGACACCAGAATTTCCTTCCACATCTCGTTCCTCAAAATGAGGACTTTCCGGCGGGAAAAAATTCCCGAAATTTCCTTCCAAGCCTGGAATCTGTTTTCGTTCAACAGTATTATGTCCCTCTCTTACACTTGATAGTTGTTTGGACAAGTCATCTTTCTCAGCTTCGACGACTTGCCTTTCCTCTTTTTTCTTGTCTTCATTTTTATTTTTGCTGGGTTGTAGCAATGGAAACATCTGCTTCATTTGTTCCATCATCGATTTCAAATGCTCCTGCTGCTGCTGCAGCATCATTTTCTGGAACGCCTGAAACTGTTGCTGTCATATAATATTCAATGGCCCAGGATTTTCGACCTCAGTAACTGCTGACGCTGTTGTTTTGTCCGCTTTCTGAAGCTCATGCCCCCTTCTCGGAGCTTTTGTTTTTGGAACTCCTTTTTCATTTTTTGCATCATATTTTGCTTGTTTATATTTCTTTTTTTTTTGTATATTTTGCTTCTTGTTGTTGTTGTTGTAGCAGTAGTACATGTATGTGTTTCCGTTCTGCTAATCTGGTTCCAACTCCAGGTTTAGAAATTCGGCTACTTTAACGGACTGTAGCCAGAGATCTTCTGGAGTGAGTTGGGTAGGTTTGGCTGTGCAATTAAAGAGGTGTAGCGTATTGTGCGGGCCTGTATCGCACGCCGGGCAGGCGTGACGCACATCTTCATCAATTCGTGCCCAATACGAATTGAGACGACTACACCATCCTGAACGTAATTGCGCCAAAACTACCCTGGTTTGTCTAGGCAGCTGACGTTCTTCAGCTGCAATGGATGGGGGGTGGACTCCGAGGACGGCATTTACTTTAAAACTGCTAATAGCATCCGCGACTGCATCGGTGTGAATGCCACTCAGACCTGCCTGATAGGCTTCTTGATCTAGAGGTTCTCTCTTGTAGCGCTGGACATCCCTCTCTCCACCATATCATGGTTGGGATGACTCTCACGGTAACACCCAATCAGGTACTGCAACGAAAGCATATGATTATGCTGACGTAAGGGAAGGACTTTCGCCTCCTCATGTAGATGGTCCACTGGTGTCATGAGGAGGCACCCTGTCGCAGTTCTCAGGCAGCGTTCTGTCAGGTCTGGATGTGCTTCCACTGCGTAGCACTAGTATTCGCAGACCACACTGGAGCCGCATAGCTGACCACAGACCGACCTATCGCGTTATAAGAGGTCAACAAGGTTTCTTTGTCCGCTGCCGGCTAGCGCCTTGAGGACCTTGTTCCTACTTTTCATCTTGTCGCAGATAGCTGTGGCTTGCGCGGACGACTTGAACATGCTGTCGAACGTGACCCCAAGAATCTTGGAGTAGTTCGTGGTCGGTATTAGATTCCCCTCGACTTGAACATTCAGCTGTGTTCTAATCTCCGCAGACCATGTGGTAAAGAGTGTGGCCGTTGATTTCGTGGCGGATATTTTCATATTCCTCTCGTGGAAGTATGCGGCAAGCCTTTCGCATATGTCATCGACCACTGGACCCGACGCCATGATCGTACAATCATCCGCATACGTTTCGATCTCAATGCCGTCTGGAGGGCGAGGAATTCTGGAAAGATAGAGGTTAAACAGTTCCGGAGATATCACTTGGGGAACTCCCTGTTTCACTCTACGGGCTTTGGACTTCATGTTCCGGAATTCCACGTACGACTGGCGTCCACACATATAGTTGATTATCCAACGTTTCAAACTTGGCCGGAGGGTAGTTCTCTGCACGTCCTCAAACAGTGTGGCATGATTGACCGTATCAAATGTCTTTGATAGGTCAAGGGCTACAAACACTGTTCTTTCACACGGCCTGTTCTGGTTCAGTCCTCTACTAATACGTGTGGAAATGGCGTGTAATGCTGTTGTGGTACTATGTTGTGGACGGAATCCATGCTGGTGGTTGGCAACTGTATAGCTTCCTCTAATGCTGGGGAGGAGTAAAGCCTCAAGAGTCTTTGCTACTGGCGACAAAAGCGAAATCGGCCTGTACGATTCGCCTTTACTGGCATCCTTGACTGGCTTCAGTAGCGGGACCACCCGGCCCATTTTCCAGGTTTCGGGCACTATGTGGGTGGCTAGCGGCAAATTGAGAACTTTCGTAAAGTACTCGACTCCCGGCGTATCCAGCTGCTTCAACAATACCATTGAGATTCCGTCCGGACCCAACGGATGACATTTGCAACATCACCCATCGTAAACTGTGGTGGTTCCTCCTCGGCGGGAAGAGATATGATACGACGTAGTACTCTTCGCTTCGCCCTATCGCTCTCGGGGTGCTCGACAAATTGTCGGTTAAAGTATTCCGCGCACCTCTTCGGATCAGTCACCGTTACGTTGTTAAAAGTGACTGAGGTCCTATCATGCTTTTTTCCAGGGTTCGAGAGCGACTTAACAGTTACCCACAGCTTACTCATATCGGTTCCAATGTTGGAGCACTTCAGATGGTCTAGTCACTTTTTCATCTTATGCTCCTGTACCAACCGGTTGACATCCACTGTCAAATCACTGATTCTAGGATCAGTAGGGTTGGTACGACGGAGATCATCACACTCGTTTGCTAATCCCGCTGCCTCCGCTGGGAAGTTTGGTCTTATCTCGGGTATTCGACCAGCAGGTATATAGCGTGCGGCTGCAGCTTTGATGATGTTTCGGAAAATCCTTTCTGCTACCCGAACATCAGAAAGGTTGGGCAGTTCTCTGAAGCGGCGGTTGGTGAATTCTCTGAACTCTGGCCAGTGAGCTTTCTCATGGTTAAGGAAAGTGCGGCGTTCAGAGGTTATGAAATCGGGCGACCTGCTTATGGAGACGATTATCGGGAAATGGTCTGAGCCAAGAGAAATGACGGGTTGCCAAGTCACGTCATTTATCAGACCGGGTGACACCATGGTTAAATCTGGCGAACTGTGACTCTCTCCTCTTATTCGGGTGGGGGCATCCTCGTTAACCGTTGTAATCATTACAACGTTGTAGGCTGCAATTTTCATTCAGCTTGTGTTCCTGCACCGCTGCGAACTTAATATTCCTCCGACTCATAAATTCCACTATCTCATCTATTTTGCCCCGTAGTCCGTTGCAATTGAATTGCAAGAATGATGCACAATCCGGAGTTGGAACAGCAACATGTGGCGTTAGGTGCTGCGGTGTTGGTGGCTGTTCTGGAGACTGCGGTGGAGTGCCATACTCCGACGACGTTTCTGATGAGGACGACGAAGAAGTGGACTCGCTGGGGACTACGTTACTGCAGCAAGTCGCAACATAATCCCTTTCGCTGTAGTCTCGCAAACGCCTTAGTCTGGAACAGTTCTTGAAGTGCACCCATTCTCTGCATTCATTACATCGCACCGAAACTGATCTGTGGTGGATGACGTTCTGGCAAACCGAGCAGAACCAAGGTCCGGGGTTTTCCTCAATTCCGGCACGGACCATTAAAATCCGGAGCAAGCATTCCGGGATATGCTGCTCCTAATGCAGAAAAATAAACAAACACAAACATGTACATATTGGGTTGGCAGCCGCTGGCCGAAACTGGGATCTTGTTGTTTCGGGTCAATCCGGTATCGTAGAACCCGCTGCCGTGGGATTGATTTTGCTTCTTTGTTTTTTCGATGTTGCCTTCTTGGCTGTCTATCATTTATTTATTTATTTACTTATTTTTAATTTTTTATTTTTTAATGTTAGGCCCAAGTTATCATACAGCCCCCATATAACATATAATTTGGTGTTTGAAGTTCGTAATAGATACTGCAGCATAAAACAGAAAATGGGCCATGTAGGTCCACGTCTTCGTATAGCCCCCATATACCGTACCCTCCGATATTCGGTATTTTGATGATTTTAGCTACATTGTAAACAGATTTTTCTTCAAGTTTCGCATTTAAATATTGTAATAACTTATGACAAAAGTTGCCTATGCAGGTCCACGTCGTCGTAGAGGCATTCCGTATTTTTAAGATTTTAACAGAATTTTTAATGGTATTTTTTTTTTTTTTTTTTTTTTTTTTTTTTTGAAAATTGCCAAATTTGTACCAAACCAAAAACCTGTTACCTGTTTTCTTTGGTTTTGCCCCTGTGGCGACTTTTTTTTATTTTTGCCCCTTGGGTCTTGTTTGTAATATGTATATGTGTTTTTTTATTCTGCCTCTATGGCTTTTTTATTTTTGCACAATGGCTGTTTCGTTTAATTTTGTCCCTCTTTTTTTGAAGAATAACTACTTCTGTTTGTAGTGAGTCTCTTACCACTGGTGGGGGAAACTCCTACATTTTTTTCGTTTTGTGGTCGCTAATTCGTTTCACTTTGACAAAAGCGAAGGCTAGATTGACCAATGTAAGATGAGAAAAGAAAACCAACCGAATGCTTTGGCTGTTGATTTAACTCTAATTTTATTTCAAAAATATGTTTCTCAAGTGCTACCGAAACTAATCTAACTTAACCTAATCGCAGCCACGCAATTATTCTTATCTATTCTAAAATTGAATGGAGAACATTGCAGGGCTGCTTGTTATTTCATTCAAGTGGTCTTGTGGTGCATCTACTGAGCGCATCGATATCTGTACGTGTGGGTCATAACCTTTATTATCTCACACATTATCGTATGCGTCAGCGCACAAGATCACCGAATTGTTCATTGTGGTGTTTTATGGCGGCTGGGAAATATGTAATTTTAGAATATTTATTGTTTATTGCTAGATTTTCCCAGCGACTCAACTCACTCAAAAGTATGTAAAAAGTATTTTGTACACCTCCAAAGTAAGTTCCCTGACTCTTAGGGTTAATACGGCGAAGCTCACCTCGCTCGTTTGCTAGTCCCGCTGCCTCTGCTAGGAAATTTAGTTTTACTTCAGATATAGCGAGCGGATGCAGCTTTCTGCTACCTGAACATCATATGGGTTGGGCAGTTCTCTGAAGCGGCGATGGTACATTCTATGAATTCTTGCCAATTGGCTTTCCCGTGGTTAAGGAAAGTACGGCGTTCAGAGTGTATATATATGATTATGATCTCCGGAAATTATAGCCAAAATGGTGATATTTGAGAGTTTTGATGTATCCAGTAGATTAAGATGGCTTATCCAAAGCAATGAATATAAAGCTGTGGGGTAGAAGTATTCAGGCAAAATATCACAGATTATATCGCAGTAAAAGGAAATTTCACAGGTGTAGATAAGTTTCCTTGATGAACTCAAGCATACAGTTTTTGGCATCTCTTTGGGCGAGTGCCACATTTATCATAATTATCATTATCAACAGCTCCAATGCGATGTAGAAACACCTTGTCATAAGGTTGACCAACCATCAACCTATTTATTAGTTTTGTATCCTTCAATGATAGGTCCATTTTATGTACCAGGGACGTGCAAAAACATTTTCGAAAATTTAGAAAAAGTTTTTACCCCTTGGTTGTTGAAATTTGAGTGAATTCTTCGTTCCAGTCATGACATGTGTTTAATCTTCATAAAAGCCTCCATATAACATAACAACGTTGAATATTTAAATCTTGTAGAATGTTATGGAAATCTCCAACCAGAAAATAGTCCGAGTTAACAGTAGCTAAAGCCCTGCAGGCAACAATGTGGTATCTTCCACAGCAATCTGAAGAGCCTTTTAAAGGACAAAAAACTCACCAAAGGAGGAGGAGGTTTTCAAGCCAATCTTGAAGATAAATCTTTGTCTCTTGGAGGTGTTGTAAATTCCACAACCAGTAGCATTGTCTTTGACCGACGCATCTGTTGCAAATAATTCAAAATCATGCATTTTGTAGTGAGCAAGCTCCTTGTAAATGGCTTGTATCATGTCATTATCAGTGTTTTCTTTTTTAAACGCTAGTAAGTTGGTTCTGATGTGTGGAATTTCTGTCGGGAATATGAGCCTGACTAGTGGATTGTCAGCAATAATATCATACGATACTGAATATATATACGATACTGATCTTTTTGCAGTTAAAAACTGGGCTCTGTGTGCCGGCGGTAGTTCTCCAGCGAGAGTAGGTAATGATTTGGGCACTTCCAGGGATCTTTTAATCAATTCATTTAGACTTTCAACCTTTTTGTTTATGTACTGTGGAGAATTAGCAGTTTTAGAGTACTCAATTTTGGATCTAACAACGCTTCTATATACATTAAGGCATCTCAAAAGATTAGTCTTATTGATAACGGCATTCTCTATAAATGAGAAATGTTCAGAAACGTTAGAGATAATTCGTCCCAGAAACTTTAGCTTCTTTTGTTGTTGCATGAAGGTAACCTCGACATTCAGTGTAATTTGTTTTATGGTGGATTAAACGAAATATTGAGTGTGGAAAGTGCATTTAGAAGTCGTTTGATTTTTCTTGCAGGTGTTCCATGGCTTGATCAAAGTCCTTATGATATACCACCCTGCTGCTGTTCTAAGGTGGGCATTCTGGCAGGACTGAATATTTTTCCACTACGTAGCACTATCATTGGCGGACCACACCGGAGCCGCATAATTTACCACAGACCGTCCTATCGTGTTGTAAGAGGTCAACAAGGTTTCCTTATCAGCTCCCCAAGTACTGCCGGCCGGTCCCACGCCTCACATTCCCACCCCTGTGACATCGCTTTACGTAGGGACCGTGTACACATCACAATGGGAATTTTGTAGGCAATAGAAAACCAACTACAGAATCTAATTCATCAGCTAGTTTGTCAAATGATAAAACATGTATTTTAATTGTTTAAAAATAAAATTATTCTAGATTTAATAACTTCTAAACTCATACTAAACATTACAGTACACAGAATTAAAGTCAATAATAATTCGTGCGGTGAAAATCAGTATATAACAATTGGTAGTAATTGGTAGGAACATTACTTCTAATACATAAGATTAGGGAATCTGAAGGTATATTACCATTTAATATTTTTAGTAAAAAAATGGAGTTCAACATTATATGTCTGCTTTTAAGTGTGGGTAATCTAATTAATTTTAGCCTGTTATCATAAGAAGGATAAGCAAAACTACTTTTCTAATATAAACCTCATAAGGCAAATAGCAGAAATTGCTTTTGCACGGATTCTATTTTATCTAGTATATTGCATATTGAGGATCCCATACAACAGAACCACCGTTTAACAAGACCTAAAACACCATTTCTTTATTTACCATTGTTATTACATGGCTATTAAACTTTAATTTGGATCCATCAAGAGACCAAGATCGACAAATGAATCTACAGTTGACAATGAATGACCTTCAATATTATATTGCAATATCATAGAAGATCTGGAGAAGCTTGTATGCTTACATTTGCTCAAATTTAAATCCATACAATTTAACATGCACCATTGAAAAAGGTTATCTAAATCGATTTGAAGTAAACTAGCTTTTTTATCACAAATTTGGGAAATGAATAATTTAAAACCATCTGCGTACATTCACAATTTCGAGTAATTTATGGAATTAGGTAAATCGGTGAAAACAAAAGAAAGAAGGCCGGTCCAAGGTGACTTTCTTGCGGAACACCCGATGGAACGTTAATCGTTTTGGATAGATACCCTTCAAACAAAACTAGTTGTGATCTATTTCCATTTCATTTGACTAAGTTTGTGTTGAAACCTATATAATTTAATTTATATATTAGAAGTTCATGGTTAACCCTATCGAAAGCTTTACTAAAATCAGTATAAATTGTGTCAGTTTGTTTACGCTGGACAAATTCTTATATTACTGTAAATTGTATTGACGTAAATTGTTTAAGATTTGTTGTAGTTGAAAGACCACTACAAAAACCATGCAATATAGACTCAATATAGATTGAATTTTCAGTGAAATTGCTGCAGTAATTAATTTTTCGAACAATTTTGGAATGACACTTAATTTTGCAATTCCTCTACAATTTTTGACACATTAGTAAGACTACCAGACTTATGTAAAGGTATAATATAAGATGTTTTCCAGAAAGATAGAAAGTGACCAAATTTAAGTGAATAATTAAGCAATATAGCTAAAGGAAGTGCTAATGTTTCTAAACAATATACAATACAATAATATTCTGATGACATATGCAACATCTTTCTACACGGCGTAAGATCCTTCTCTTAACCCTGTCACTCTCGGGGTGCTCTATAAACTGCCGGTTGAAATAACACGCGCATCTCTTCAGATCTGTCACTTCTACGCCGTTAAATGAGACAGATGTCCGATCGTAATTTTTCCCAGGGTTCTAACGGTCATTGATGATTTGCTATTGATTTCTCTAAGGCAATACCGTTCAGGAACCAGAACCAGAGAACTTTGTTCGGCTTTCCCCACTTCTTCGATGCATTCTTTTCCTCTAGAATTGTCGTCGTTATCATCATTTTCGTCCAAAATCTTGGATCCTTCTCTGCGCAACGGCTTCTCTTCTTCTTCCACTTTTCGATTATTTTTAAGTAACTTGATAAGTTTCTCCCGGAATGGTTTTTCATCAGTAAGTGCGGGTGCGACACCAGAATTTCCTTCCACATCTCGTTCCTCAAAATGAGGACTTTCCGGCGGGAAAAAAATTCCCGAAATTTCCTTCCAAGCCTGGAATCTGTTTTCGTTCAACAGTATTATGTCCCTCTCTTACACTTGATAGTTGTTTGGACAAGTCATCTTTCTCAGCTTCGACGACTTGCCTTTCCTCTTTTTTCTTGTCTTCATTTTTATTTTGCTGGGTTGTAGCAATGAAAACATCTGCTTCATTTGTTCCATCATCGATTTCAAATGCTCCTGCTGCTGCTGCAGCATCATTTTCTGGAACGCCTGAAACTGTTGCTGTCATATAATAATCTGGTATATTCAATGGCCCAGGATTTTCGACCTCATGCCCCCTTCTCGGAGCTTTTGTTTTTGGAACTCCTTTTTCATTTTTTGCATCATATTTTGCTTGTTTATATTTCTTTTTTTTTTTTGTATATTTTGCTTCTTGTTGTTGTAGCAGTAGTACATGTATGTGTTTCCGTTCTGCTAATCTGGCTCCAGCTCCAGGTTTAGAAATTCGGCTACTTTAACGGCGACCTGACTTAACGCCCAACGGACATAAAGCCCAAAATTGATTTTGGGCGTTATGTCTGCCCAAACCTCGGACATAACCCCCAAAATCAAATTGGGCGTTGTGTCCCCCGATGCTGCGGACATAATGCCCAAAAATAATAGGACATAACGCCAAATTTTTTTGGGCGTTATGTCCGCATACGAAATGGACATAACGCCCAAAAAATGGGAACTAGGTATGTTGTAATGCAGAACTGGTTTCAAAATAACGGTATATTAGCTATTAAGAATGAGTTGTAAAAATCAGTTGTTGATGCGTAAAATAGCAATCATCATTCAGTTGTTTCCAAACTAGTGATAAGAATGGGTGAAATTGTTGAATTTGAGTTTGTTGTAGGCGCTCGCCTCAATTGTGAGTTAGTGTATACGCCGACGAAAAAACAATTGTACAAATTTAAAACTCAATACACCAATAAAAAAGGAGAGTGCATAAGGCGATACATTTGTTATCAAAATAATTGCAAAGCATTTCTTCAAGTTATTAACAGAGAAGTAGCAATTTCACCAAAAGAAAATAATGGATACTTTGACCATGGCGACCAGGAAAGCCTAATGAATCAATTTAAATTAAAAGCTGCAATAAAAGAAGGTGTTTCCAAACCGAGCTTGGTAGCAAACAAAGTTCGAGTTGTTTTTAACGCTGAATGCAGAAATGCTAAGGATAGTGCTGATCAAATTGTCTTTAACAAAATGCAGGGGCACTTGAGGCGGATAAAGAGCCAAGCTATGCCGAAATCTCCACAAACTCCTCAGGAATTTATAAACATATTTGCAAACAGCGAACACATGAAGCAATACGGCATGTGTGAGAGCGCGCCGGACGAACCATTTTATCAAACAACAATCCTGGAAACAGACTTTAGCTACACCCTATTCTGCTCCTTACCAATGACGAAATTAATTTCTACAATGGATGATGACTCTCGTCACTATCTTGTCGATGCGACATTTGCAGTTGTGCCATCAAGCGGTAACAAACGATTACTTCTTATATACATCGGGTATGAGCGTCACGTAAGTTGTTGAGTTAGATGTTATTATGTGTATAAAATGTATTCCTTATTTTAAATTAGAAATTGAGTAATGAATCAAGCCGAAAGATGTTGAAAGCTATTGATCAATAGTTATAGACGGTGGATTTATATAGGAAAATCGCGCGATTTTCTTATATAAATCCACCGTCTATGACTATTGATCAAAGCTTTCAACATCTTTCGGCTTGATACATTACTCAATTTCTAATTTAAAATAAGGCATACATTTTCCGTATGGGTACATTCATAACCGAGTTTTGCAGGTATTCCCTTTTGCATATACTTATGTCGAAGAAAACCCAGAAATGCTACGAACACGTTCTGCGGTTCATAGACGCAAATGTGTTTCGCCTTAAACCCGCCTCTTTTACCACAGACTTTGAGAAGGCCCTACGAAGTGGAATATTAAAGGTATATCCTGAGGTGCAACTAAAGGGATGCTGGTTCCATTACTGCCAAGCATTAAGAAGAAAATTAACCAACATCTCAGAATTGGCTAAATTTGTCAAAACCACTGATGCGGCAAGGCGAATTTTTAAAAAGATGCTTGTTTACCACTGCTTCCTCCAGACGATATACCAACCGCATTCAATTTGTGCAAACAAGAAGCGTACGCATCCATGAACTGTTATTACAAATCAGAGAATGTATTTGAGAAATTCTTCGACTATTTTCAAAGACAATGGATAGATTTAGTGAGTACATACATATATATTCAGAAAATTTTAAATATGTATATATATTTCCATAGGAAAGTCCACTCAAATTTTCTGTCCATGGTGAATGCGTACGAACTACGAGCGCTGTGGAATCATATAACAGCTTTTGTGTGCACAAATTCCAATGCATGGCTCATTCTGGGACTTTTTACAAATAATTAGACAGCAAGAGTTTCAGAAATATGTTGATCTGAAACAGATTTTAGATGGCGTTTCGGAAATTTCACAACCACCAAAAAAACGAAATAGAGACCGCAATGAGCAAGTGAAATTCTCACAGAGCAACTGGCAATAAACAGATTACTCCCAAAATGTTCCTCCAGATGATGACCAATAAAATAAATAATCTCGCCCCAGTAGTTTTGGACCGAACACCTATTGATGAATGCGAAACTGAGGATGAAAGTCAACCTATCCTTCAGGATGGGTTGTTATGTGAAATATGTTTTAAAAACAAAAAATGTATGCTTCTGCTTCCATGCAGGCATGCAAAACTTTGTAACCTTGTTTTGAAGGAATACAAGATAAACATAATAATCAAGGTACTTTAATATTATGTCCATTCTGTAGACAAATTGTGGGTCAAACACAAGAAATTTATATTTGATTTGAATAAACTTCTAATTTCTACAACTGAACTGCAAAAATGTTACTTTAAATAAAAACGGACATAACGCCCAGTGGGCATTATGTCCGCAGCATTGGGGGACATAATGCCCAATTTCGTTTTGGGGGTTATGTCCGGGGTTTGGGCAGACATCACGCCCAAAATCAATTTTGGGCTTAGTAAGTAAACTCCGAGGACGGCATTTACTTTAAAACTGCTAATAGCATCCGCGACTGCATCGGTGTGAATGCCACTCAGACCTGCCTGATAGGCTTCTTGATCTAGAGGTTCTCTCTTGTAGCGCTGGACCTCCCTCTCTCCACCATATCATGGTTGGGATGACTCTCACGGTAACACCCAATCAGGTACTGCAACGAAAGCATATGATTATGCTGACGTAAGGGAAGGACTTTCGCCTCCTCATGTAGATGGTCCACTGGTGTCATGAGGAGGCACCCTGTCGCAGTTCTCAGGCAGCGTTCTGTCAGGTCTGGATGTGCTTCCACTGCGTAGCACTAGTATTCGCAGACCACACTGGAGCCGCATAGCTGACCACAGACCGACCTATCGCGTTATAAGAGGTCAACAAGGTTTCTTTGTCCGCACGCTAAGAGCTGCCGGCTAGCGCCTTGAGGACCTTGTTCCTACCTTTCATCTTGTCGCAGATAGCTGTGGCTTGCGCGGACGACTTGAACATGCTGTCGAACGTGACCCCAAGAATCTTGGGGTAGTTCGTGGTCGGTATTAGATTCCCCTCGACCTGAACATTCAGCTGTGTTCTCATCTCCGCAGACCATGTGGTAAAGAGTGTGGCCGTTGATTTCGTGGCGGATATTTTCATATTCCTCGCGTGGAAGTATGCGGCAAGCTCCGTGAGATAGGGGTTCAACCTTTCGCATATGTCATCGACCACTGGACCCGACGCCATGATCGTACAATCATCCGCATACGTTACGATCTCAATGCCGTCTGGAGGGCGAGGAATTCTGGAAAGGTAGAGGTTAAACAGTTCCGGAGATATCACCCCACCTTGGGGAACTCCCTGTTTCACTCTACGGGCTTTGGACTTCATGTTCCGGAATTCCACGTACGACTGGCGTCCACACATATAGTTGATTATCCAACGTTTCAAACTTGGCCGGAGGGTAGTTCTCTGCACGTCCTCAAACAGTGTGGGATGATTGACCGTATCAAATGCCTTTGATAGGTCAAGGGCTACCAACACTGTTCTGTCACACGGCCTGTTCTGGTTCAGTCCTCTACTAATATGTGTGGAAATGGCGTGTAATGCTGTTGTGGTACTATGTTGTGGACGGAATCCATGCTGGTGGTTGGCAACTGTATAGCTTCCTCTAATGCTGGGGAGGAGTAAAGCCTCAAGAGTCTTTGCTACTGGCGACAAAAGCGAAATCGGCCTGTACGATTCGCCTTTACTGGCATCCTTGATTGGCTTCAGTAGCGGGACCACCCGGCCCATTTTAAAGGTTTCGGGCACTATGTGGGTGGCTAGCGGCAAATTGAGAACTTTCGTAAAGTACTCGACTCCCGGCGTATCCAGCTGCCTCAACATAATCATTGAGATTCCGTCCGGGCCCAACGGATGACATTTGCAACATCACCCATCGTAAACTGTGGTGGTTCCTCCTCGGCGGGAAGAGATATGATACGACGTAGTACTCTTCGCTTCGCCCTATCGCTCTCGGGGTGCTCGACAAATTGTCGGTTAAAGTATTCCGCGCACCTCTTCGGATCAGTCACCGTTACGTTGTTAAAAGTGACTGAGGTCCTATCATGCTTTGTTCCAGGGTTCGAGAGCGACTTAACCGTTACCCACAGCTTACTCATATCGGTTCCAATGTTGGAGCACTTCAGATGGTCTAGTCACTTTTTCATCTTATGCTCCTGTACCAACCGGTTGACTTCCACTGTCAAATTATGATTCTAGGATCAGTAGGGTTGGTACGACGGAGATCATCACACTCGTTTGCTAATCCCGCTGCCTCCGCTGGGAAGTTTGGTCTTATCTCGGGTATTCGACCAGCAGGTATATACCGAGCGGCTGCAGCTTTGATGATGTTTCGGAAAATCCTTTCTGCTACCCGAACATCAGAAAGGTTGGGCAGTTCTCTGAAGCGGCGGTTGGTGAATTCTCTGAACTCTGGCCAGTGAGCTTTCTCATGGTTAAGGAAAGTGCGGCGTTCAGAGGTTATGAAATCGGGCGACCTGCTTATGGAGACGATTATCGGGAAATGGTCTGAGCCAAGAGAAATGACGGGTTGCCAAGTCACGTCATTTATCAGACCGGGTGACACTATGGTTAAGTCTGGCGAACTGTGACTCTCTCCTCTTATTCGGGTGGGGGCATCCTCGTTAACCGTTGTAATCATTACAACGTTGTAGGCTGCAATTTTCATTCAGCTTGTGTTCCTGCACCGCTGCGATCTTAATATTCCTCCGACTCATAAATTCCACTATCTCATCTATTTTGCCCCGTAGTCCGTTGCAATTGAATTGCAAGAATGATGCACAATCCGGAGTTGGAACAGCAACATGTGGCGTTAGGTGCTGCGGTGTTGGTGGCTGTTCTGGAGACTGCGGTGGAGTGCCATACTCCGACGACGTTTCTGATGAGGACGACGAAGAAGTGGACTCGCTGGGGACTACGTTACAGTAGCAAGTCGCAACATAATCCCTTTCGCTGTAGTCTCGCAAACGCCTTAGTCCGGAACAGTTCTTGAAGTGCACCCATTCTCTGCATTCATTACATCGCACCGAAACTGATCTGTGGTGGATGACGTTCTGGCAAACCGAGCAGAACCAAGGTCCGGAGTTTTCCTCAATTCCGGCACGGACCATTAAAATCCGGAGCAAGCATTCCGGGATATGCTGCTCCTAATGCAGAAAAATAAACAAACACAACATGTACATACTGGGTTGGCAGCCGCTGGCCGAAACTGGGATCTTGTTGTTTCGGGTCAATCCGGTATCGTAGAACCCGCTGCCGTGGGATTGATTTTGCTTCTTTGTTTTTTCGATGTTGCCTTCTTGGCTGTCTATCATTTATTTATTTATTTACTTATTTGTAATTTTTTATTTTTAATGTTAGGCCCAAGTTATCATACAGCCCCCATATAACATATAATTTGGTGTTTGAAGTTCGTAATAGATACTGCAGCATAAAACAGAAAATGGGCCATGTAGGTCCACGTCTTCGTATAGCCCCCATATACCGTACCCTCCGATATTCGGTATTTTGATGATTTTAGCTACATTGTAAACAGATTTTCTTCAAGTTTCGCATTTAAATATTGTACTAACTTATGACAAAAGTTGCCTATGCAGGTCCACGTCGTCGTAGAGGCATTCCGTATTTTTAAGATTTTAACAGAATTTTTAATGGTATTTTTTTTTTTTTTTTGAAAATTGCCAAATTTTTACCAAATGGTAGAGGGTATTAAAACCTGTTACCTGTTTTCTTTGGTTTTGCCCCTATGGCGACTTTTTTATTTTTGCCCCTTGGGTCTTGTTTGTAATATGTATATGTGTTTTTTTTATTCTGCCTCTATGGCTTTTTTATTTTTGCACAATGGCTGTTTCGTTTAATTTTGTCCCTCTTTTTTGAAGAATAGCTACTTCTGTTTGTAGTGAGTCTCTTACCACTGGTGGGGGAAACTCCTACATTTTTTTCGTTTTGTGGTCGCTAATTCGTTTCACTTTGACAAAAGCGAAGGCTAGATTGACCAATGTAAGATGAGAAAAGAAAACCAACCGAATGCTTTGGCTGTTGATTTAACTCTAATTTTATTTCAAAAATATGTTTCTCAAGTGCTACCGAAACTAATCTAACTTAATCTAATCGCAGCCACGCAATTATTCTTATCTATTCTAAAATTGAATGGAGAACATTGCAGGGCTGCTTGTTATTTCATTCAAGTGGTCTTGTGGTGCATCTACTGAGCGCATCGATATCTGTACGTGTGGGTCATAACCTTTATTATCTCACACATTATCGTATGCGTCAGCGCACAAGATCACCGAATTGTTCATTGTGGTGTTTTATGGCGGCTGGGAAATATGTAATTTTAGAATATTTATTGTTTATTGCTAGATTTTCCCAGCGACTCAACTCACTCAAAAGTATGTGAAAAGTATTTTGTACACCTCCAAAGTAAGTTCCCTGACTCTTAGGGTTAATACGGCGAAGCTCACCTCGCTCGTTTGCTAGTCCCGCTGCCTCTGCTAGGAAATTTAGTTTCACTTCAGATATTCGACCAGCAGGTATATAGCGAGCGGATGCAGCTTTCTGCTACCTGAACATCATATGGGTTGGGCAGTTCTCTGAAGCGGCGATGGTACATTCTATGAATTCTTGCCAATTGGCTATCCCGTGGTTAAGGAAAGTACGGCGTTCAGAGTGTGTATATATGATTATGATCTCCGGAAATTATAGCCAAAATGGTGATATTTGAGAGTTTTGATGTATCCAGTAGATTAAGATGGCTTATCCAAAGCAATGAATATAAAGCTGTGGGGTAGAAGTATTCAGGCAAAATATCCCAGATTGTATCGCAGTAAAAGGAAATTTCACAGGTGTAGATAAGTTTCCTTGATGAACTCAAGCATACAGTTTTTGGCATCTCTTTGGGCGAGTGCCACATTTATCATAATTATCATTATCAACAGCTCCAATGTGATGTAGACACACCTTGTCATAAGGTTGACCAACCATCAACCTATTTATTAGTTTCGTATCCTTCAATGATAGGTCCATTTTATGTACCAGGGACGTGCAAAAACATTTTCGCAAATTTGGAAAAAGTTTTTACCCCTTGGTTGTTGAAATTTGAGTGAATTCTTCGTTCCAGTCATGGCATGTGTTTAATCTTCATTAAAGCCTCCATATAACATAACAACGTTTAATATTTAAATCTTGTAGAATGTTATGGAAATCTCCAACCCGAAATAGTCCGAGTTAACAGTAGCTAAAGCCCTACAGGCAACAATGTGGTATCTTCCACAGCAATCTGAAGAGCCTTTTAAAGGACAAAAAACTCACCAAAGGTGGAGGAGGTTTTCAAGTCAATCTTGAAGATAAATCTTTGTCTCTTGGAGGTGTTGTAAATTCCACAACCAGTAGCATTGTCTTTGACCGACGCATCTGTTCCAAATAATTCAAAATCATGCATTTTGTAGTGAGCAAGCTCCTTGTAAATGGCTTGTAAAAGCTAGTAAGTTGGTTCTGATGTGTGGAATTTCTGTCGGGAATATGAGCCTGACTAGTGGATTGTCAGCAATAATATCATACGATATCTGGATTTCGTAGCTTCATCCTACTGATCTTTTTGCAGTTAAAAACTGGGCTCTGTGTGCAGGCGGTAGTTCTCCAGCAAGCGTATATACCACAATGACGAAATTAATTTCTACAATGGATGATGACTCTCGTCACTATCTTGTCGATGCGACATTTGCAGTTGTGCCATCAAGCGGTTACAAACGATTACTTCTTATATACA
Organism: Musca domestica; assembly: GCF_030504385.1. Lineage (NCBI taxonomy): Eukaryota > Metazoa > Arthropoda > Insecta > Diptera > Muscidae > Musca > Musca domestica. The sequence continues at coordinate 910,572 of NW_026712410.1, read as the reverse complement.
TCGGGTATGAGCGTCACGTAAGTTGTTGAGTTAGATGTTATTATGTGTATAAAATGTATTCCTTATTTTAAATTAGAAATTGAGTTATGAATCAAGCCGAAAGATGTTGAAAGCTATTGATCAATAGTCATAGACGGTGGATTTATATAGGAAAATCGCGCGATTTTCTTATATAAATCCACCGTCTATGACTATTGATCAATAGCTTTCAACATCTTTCGGCTTGATTCATTACTCAATTTCTAATTTAAAATAAGGCATACATTTTCCGTATGGGTACATTCATAACCGAGTTTTGCAGGTATTCCCTTTTGCATATATACTTATGTCGAAGAAAACCCAGAAATGCTACGAACACGTTCTGCGGTTCATAGACGCAAATGTGTTTCGCCTTAAACCCGCCTCTTTTACCACAGACTTTGAGAAGGCCCTACGAAGTGGAATATTAAAGGTATATCCTGAGGTGCAACTAAAGGGATGCTGGTTCCATTACTGCCAAGCATTAAGAAGAAAATTAACCAACATCTCAGAATTGGCTAAATTTGTCAAAACCACTGATGCGGCAAGGCGAATTTTTAAAAAGATGCTTGTTTTACCACTGCTTCCCCCAGACGATATACCAACCGCATTCAATTTGTGCAAACAAGAAGCGTACGCATCCATGAACTGTTATTACAAATCAGAGAATGTATTTGAGAAATTCTTCGACTATTTTCAAAGACAATGGATAGATTTAGTGAGTACATACATATATATTCAGAAAATTTTAAATATGTATATATATTTCCATAGGAAAGTCCACTCAAATTTTCTGTCCATGGTGAATGCGTACGAACTACGAGCGCTGTGGAATCATATAACAGCTTTTTGTGTGCACAAATTCCAATGCATGGCTCATTCTGGGACTTTTTACAAATAATTAGACAGCAAGAGTTTCAGAAATATGTTGATCTGAAACAGATTTTAGATGGCGTTTCGGAAATTTCACAACCACCAAAAAAACGAAATAGAGACCGCAATGAGCAAGTGAAAATTCTCACAGAGCAACTGGCAATAAACAGATTACTCCCAAAATGTTCCTCCAGATGATGACCAATAAAATAAATAATCTCGCCCCAGTAGTTTTGGACCGAACACCTATTGATGAATGCGAAACTGAGGATGAAAGTCAACCTATCCTTCAGGATGGGTTGTTATGTGAAATATGTTTTAAAAACAAAAAATGTATGCTTCTGCTTCCATGCAGGCATGCAAAACTTTGTAAACCTTGTTTTGAAGGAATACAAGATAAACATAATAATCAAGGTACTTTAATATTATGTCCATTCTGTAGACAAATTGTGGGTCAAACACAAGAAATTTATATTTGAATGCGAAACTGAGGATGAAAGTCAACCTATCCTTCAGGATGGGTTGTTATGTGAAATATGTTTTAAAAACAAAAAATGTATGCTTCTGCTTCCATGCAGACATGCAAAACTTTGTAAACCTTGTTTTGAAGGAATACAAGATAAACATAATAATCAAGGTACTTTAATATTATGTCCATTCTGTAGACAAATTGTGGGTCAAACACAAGAAATTTATATTTGGTTTGAATAAACTTCTAATTTCTACAACTGAACTGCAAAAATGTTACTTTAAATAAAAACGGACATAACGCCCAGTGGGCATTATGTCCGCAGCATTGGGGGACATAATGCCCAATTTCGTTTTGGGGGTTATGTCCGGGGTTTGGGCAGACATCACGCCCAAAATCAATTTTGGGCTTAGTAAGTAAACTCCGAGGACGGCATTTACTTTAAAACTGCTAATAGCATCCGCGACTGCATCGGTGTGAATGCCACTCAGACCTGCCTGATAGGCTTCTTGATCTAGAGGTTCTCTCTTGCAGCGCTGGACCTCCCTCTCTCCACCATATCATGGTTGGGATGACTCTCACGGTAACACCCAATCAGGTACTGCAACGAAAGCATATGATTATGCTGACGTAAGGGAAGGACTTTCGCCTCCTCATGTAGATGGTCCACTGGTGTCATGAGGAGGCACCCTGTCGCAGTTCTCAGGCAGCGTTCTGTCAGGTCTGGATGTGCTTCCACTGCGTAGCACTAGTATTCGCAGACCACACTGGAGCCGCATAGCTGACCACAGACCGACCTATCGCGTTATAAGAGGTCAACAAGGTTTCTTTGTCCGCACGCTAAGAGCTGCCGGCTAGCGCCTTGAGGACCTTGTTCCTACCTTTCATCTTGTCGCAGATAGCTGTGGCTTGCGCGGACGACTTGAACATGCTGTCGAACGTGACCCCAAGAATCTTGGGGTAGTTCGTGGTCGGTATTAGATTCCCCTCGACCTGAACATTCAGCTGTGTTCTCATCTCCGCAGACCATGTGGTAAAGAGTGTGGCCGTTGATTTCGTGGCGGATATTTTCATATTCCTCGCGTGGAAGTATGCGGCAAGCTCCGTGAGATAGGGGTTCAACCTTTCGCATATGTCATCGACCACTGGACCCGACGCCATGATCGTACAATCATCCGCATACGTTACGATCTCAATGCCGTCTGGAGGGCGAGGAATTCTGGAAAGGTAGAGGTTAAACAGTTCCGGAGATATCACCCCACCTTGGGGAACTCCCTGTTTCACTCTACGGGCTTTGGACTTCATGTTCCGGAATTCCACGTACGACTGGCGTCCACACATATAGTTGATTATCCAACGTTTCAAACTTGGCCGGAGGGTAGTTCTCTGCACGTCCTCAAACAGTGTGGGATGATTGACCGTATCAAATGCCTTTGATAGGTCAAGGGCTACCAACACTGTTCTGTCACACGGCCTGTTCTGGTTCAGTCCTCTACTAATATGTGTGGAAATGGCGTGTAATGCTGTTGTGGTACTATGTTGTGGACGGAATCCATGCTGGTGGTTGGCAACTGTATAGCTTCCTCTAATGCTGGGGAGGAGTAAAGCCTCAAGAGTCTTTGCTACTGGCGACAAAAGCGAAATCGGCCTGTACGATTCGCCTTTACTGGCATCCTTGATTGGCTTCAGTAGCGGGACCACCCGGCCCATTTTAAAGGTTTCGGGCACTATGTGGGTGGCTAGCGGCAAATTGAGAACTTTCGTAAAGTACTCGACTCCCGGCGTATCCAGCTGCTTCAACAATACCATTGAGATTCCGTCCGGGCCCAACGGATGACATTTGCAACATCACCCATCGTAAACTGTGGTGGTTCCTCCTCGGCGGGAAGAGATATGATACGACGTAGTACTCTTCGCTTCGCCCTATCGCTCTCGGGGTGCTCGACAAATTGTCGGTTAAAGTATTCCGCGCACCTCTTCGGATCAGTCACCGTTACGTTGTTAAAAGTGACTGAGGTCCTATCATGCTTTGTTCCAGGGTTCGAGAGCGACTTAACCGTTACCCACAGCTTACTCATATCGGTTCCAATGTTGGAGCACTTCAGATGGTCTAGTCACTTTTTCATCTTATGCTCCTGTACCAACCGGTTGACTTCCACTGTCAAATTGTGATTCTAGGATCAGTAGGGTTGGTACGACGGAGATCATCACACTCGTTTGCTAATCCCGCTGCCTCCGCTGGGAAGTTTGGTCTTATCTCGGGTATTCGACCAGCAGGTATATACCGATCGGCTGCAGCTTTGATGATGTTTCGGAATCCTTTCTGCTACCCGAACATCAGAAAGGTTGGGCAGTTCTCTGAAGCGACGGTTGGTGAATTCTCTGAACTCTGGCCAGTGAGCTTTCTCATGGTTAAGGAAAGTGAGGCGTTCAGAGGTTATGAAATCGGGCGACCTGCTTATGGAGACGATTATCGGGAAATGGTCTGAGCCAAGAGAAATGACGGGTTGCCAAGTCACGTCATTTATCAGACCGGGTGACACTATGGTTAAATCTGGCGAACTGTGACTCTCTCCTCTTATTCGGGTGGGGGCATCCTCGTTAACCGTTGTAATCATTACAACGTTGTAGGCTGCAATTTTCATTCAGCTTGTGTTCCTGCACCGCTGCGATCTTAATATTCCTCCGACTCATAAATTCCACTATCTCATCTATTTTGCCCCGTAGTCCGTTGCAATTGAATTGCAAGAATGATGCACAATCCGGAGTTGGAACAGCAACATGTGGCGTTAGGTGCTGCGTTGTTGGTGGCTGTTCTGGAGACTGCGGTGGAGTGCCATACTCCGACGACGTTTCTGATGAGGACGACGAAGAAGTGGACTCGCTGGGGACTACGTTACTGCAGCAAGTCGCAACATAATCCCTTTCGCTGTAGTCTCGTAAACGCCTTAGTCCGGAACAGTTCTTGAAGTGCACCCATTCTCTGCATTCATTACATCGCACCGAAACTGATCTGTGGTGGATGACGTTCTGGCAAACCGAGCAGAACCAAGGTCCGGGGTTTTCCTCAATTCCGGCACGGACCATTAAAATCCGGAGCAAGCATTCCGGGATATGCTGCTCCTAATGCAGAAAAATAAACAAACACAAACATGTACATACTGGGTTGGCAGCCGCTGGCCGAAACTGGGATCTTGTTGTTTCGGGTCAATCCGGTATCGTAGAACCCGCTGCCGTGGGATTGATTTTGCTTCTTTGTTTTTTCGATGATGCCTTCTTGGCTGTCTATCATTTATTTATTTATTTACTTATTTTTAATTTTTTATTTTTTAATGTTAGGCCCAAGTTATCATACAGTCCCCATATAACATATAATTTGGTGTTTGAAGTTCGTAATAGATACTGCAGCATAAAACAGAAAATGGGCCATGTAGGTCCACGTCTTCGTATAGCCCCCATATACCGTACCCTCCGATATTCGGTATTTTGATGATTTTAGCTACATTGTAAACAGATTTTTCTTCATTTAAATATTGTAATAACTTATGACAAAAGTTGCCTATGCAGGTCCACGTCGTCGTAGAGGCATTCCGTATTTTTAAGATTTTAACAGAATTTTTAATGGTATTTTTTTTTTTTTTTTTGAAAATTGCCAAATTTGTACCAAATGGTAGAGGGTATTAAAACCTGTTACCTGTTTTCTTTGGTTTTGCCCCTATGGCGACTTTTTTTATTTTTGCCCCTTGGGTCTTGTTTGTAATATGTATATGTGTTTTTTTTATTCTGCCTCTATGGCTTTTTATTTTTGCACAATGGCTGTTTCGTTTAATTTTGTCCCTCTTTTTTTGAAGAATAGCTACTTCTGTTTGTAGTGAGTCTCTTACCACTGGTGGGGGAAACTCCTACATTTTTTTCGTTTTGTGGTCGCTAATTCGTTTCACTTTGACAAAAGCGAAGGCTAGATTGACCAATGTAAGATGAGAAAAGAAAACCAACCGAATGCTTTGGCTGTTGATTTAACTCTAATTTTACACACAGCTTACTCATATCGGTTCCAATGTTGGAGCACTTCAGATGGTCTAGTCACTTTTTCATCTTATGCTCCTGTACCAACCGGTTGACTTCCACTGTCAAATTATGATTCTAGGATCAGTAGGGTTGGTACGACGGAGATCATCACACTCGTTTGCTAATCCCGCTGCCTCCGCTGGGAAGTTTGGTCTTATCTCGGGTATTCGACCAGCAGGTATATACCGAGCGGCTGCAGCTTTGATGATGTTTCGGAATCCTTTCTGCTACCCGAACATCAGAAAGGTTGGGCAGTTCTCTGAAGCGACGGTTGGTGAATTCTCTGAACTCTGGCCAGTGAGCTTTCTCATGGTTAAGGAAAGTGAGGCGTTCAGAGGTTATGAAATCGGGCGACCTGCTTATGGAGACGATTATCGGGAAATGGTCTGAGCCAAGAGAAATGACGGGTTGCCAAGTCACGTCATTTATCAGACCGGGTGACACTATGGTTAAATCTGGCGAACTGTGACTCTCTCCTCTTATTCGGGTGGGGGCATCCTCGTTAACCGTTGTAATCATTACAACGTTGTAGGCTGCAATTTTCATTCAGCTTGTGTTCCTGCACCGCTGCGATCTTAATATTCCTCCGACTCATAAATTCCACTATCTCATCTATTTTGCCCCGTAGTCCGTTGCAATTGAATTGCAAGAATGATGCACAATCCGGAGTTGGAACAGCAACATGTGGCGTTAGGTGCTGCGTTGTTGGTGGCTGTTCTGGAGACTGCGGTGGAGTGCCATACTCCGACGACGTTTCTGATGAGGACGACGAAGAAGTGGACTCGCTGGGGACTACGTTACTGCAGCAAGTCGCAACATAATCCCTTTCGCTGTAGTCTCGTAAACGCCTTAGCCCGGAACAGTTCTTGAAGTGCACCCATTCTCTGCATTCATTACATCGCACCGAAACTGATCTGTGGTGGATGACGTTCTGGCAAACCGAGCAGAACCAAGGTCCGGGGTTTTCCTCAATTCCGGCACGGACCATTAAAATCCGGAGCAAGCATTCCGGGATATGCTGCTCCTAATGCAGAAAAATAAACAAACACAAACATGTACATACTGGGTTGGCAGCCGCTGGCCGAAACTGGGATCTTGTTGTTTCGGGTCAATCCGGTATCGTAGAACCCGCTGCCGTGGGATTGATTTTGCTTCTTTGTTTTTTCGATGATGCCTTCTTGGCTGTCTATCATTTATTTATTTATTTACTTATTTTTAATTTTTTATTTTTAATGTTAGGCCCAAGTTATCATACAGTCCCCATATAACATATAATTTGGTGTTTGAAGTTCGTAATAGATACTGCAGCATAAAACAGAAAATGGGCCATGTAGGTCCACGTCTTCGTATAGCCCCCATATACCGTACCCTCCGATATTCGGTATTTTGATGATTTTAGCTACATTGTAAACAGATTTTTCTTCATTTAAATATTGTAATAACTTATGACAAAAGTTGCCTATGCAGGTCCACGTCGTCGTAGAGGCATTCCGTATTTTAAGATTTTAACAGAATTTTTAATGGTTTTTTTTTTTTTTTTTTTTTTTTTTTTTGAAAATTGCCAAATTTGTACCAAATGGTAGAGGGTATTAAAACCTGTTACCTGTTTTCTTTGGTTTTGCCCCTATGGCGACTTTTTTATTTTTGCCCCTTGGGTCTTGTTTGTAATATGTATATGTGTTTTTTTTATTCTGCCTCTATGGCTTTTTTATTTTTGCACAATGGCTGTTTCGTTTAATTTTGTCCCTCTTTTTTTGAAGAATAGCTACTTCTGTTTGTAGTGAGTCTCTTACCACTGGTGGGGGAAACTCCTACATTTTTTTCGTTTTGTGGTCGCTAATTCGTTTCACTTTGACAAAAGCGAAGGCTAGATTGACCAATGTAAGATGAGAAAAGAAAACCAACCGAATGCTTTGGCTGTTGATTTAACTCTAATTTTACACACAGCTTACTCATATCGGTTCCAATGTTGGAGCACTTCAGATGGTCTAGTCACTTTTTCATCTTATGCTCCTGTACCAACCGGTTGACTTCCACTGTCAAATTATGATTCTAGGATCAGTAGGGTTGGTACGACGGAGATCATCACACTCGTTTGCTAATCCCACTGCCTCCGCTGGGAAGTTTGGTCTTATCTCGGGTATTCGACCAGCAGGTATATACCGAGCGGCTGCAGCTTTGATGATGTTTCGGAATCCTTTCTGCTACCCGAACATCAGAAAGGTTGGGCAGTTCTCTGAAGCGACGGTTGGTGAATTCTCTGAACTCTGGCCAGTGAGCTTTCTCATGGTTAAGGAAAGTGAGGCGTTCAGAGGTTATGAAATCGGGCGACCTGCTTATGGAGACGATTATCGGGAAATGGTCTGAGCCAAGAGAAATGACGGGTTGCCAAGTCACGTCATTTATCAGACCGGGTGACACTATGGTTAAATCTGGCGAACTGTGACTCTCTCCTCTTATTCGGGTGGGGGCATCCTCGTTAACCGTTGTAATCATTACAACGTTGTAGGCTGCAATTTTCATTCAGCTTGTGTTCCTGCACCGCTGCGATCTTAATATTCCTCCGACTCATAAATTCCACTATCTCATCTATTTTGCCCCGTAGTCCGTTGCAATTGAATTGCAAGAATGATGCACAATCCGGAGTTGGAACAGCAACATGTGGCGTTAGGTGCTGCGTTGTTGGTGGCTGTTCTGGAGACTGCGGTGGAGTGCCATACTCCGACGACGTTTCTGATGAGGACGACGAAGAAGTGGACTCGCTGGGGACTACGTTACTGCAGCAAGTCGCAACATAATCCCTTTCGCTGTAGTCTCGTAAACGCCTTAGTCCGGAACAGTTCTTGAAGTGCACCCATTCTCTGCATTCATTACATCGCACCGAAACTGATCTGTGGTGGATGACGTTCTGGCAAACCGAGCAGAACCAAGGTCCGGGGTTTCCTCAATTCCGGCACGGACCATTAAAATCCGGAGCAAGCATTCCGGGATATGCTGCTCCTAATGCAGAAAAATAAACAAACACAAACATGTACATACTGGGTTGGCAGCCACTGGCCGAAACTGGGATCTTGTTGTTTCGGGTCAATCCGGTATCGTAGAACCCGCTGCCGTGGGATTGATTTTGCTTCTTTGTTTTTTCGATGATGCCTTCTTGGCTGTCTATCATTTATTTATTTATTTACTTATTTTTAATTTTTTATTTTTTAATGTTAGGCCCAAGTTATCATACAGTCCCCATATAACATATAATTTGGTGTTTGAAGTTCGTAATAGATACTGCAGCATAAAACAGAAAATGGGCCATGTAGGTCCACGTCTTCGTATAGCCCCCATATACCGTACCCTCCGATATTCGGTATTTTGATGATTTTAGCTATGACAAAAGTTGCCTATGCAGGTCCACGTCGTCGTAGAGGCATTCCGTATTTTTAAGATTTTAACAGAATTTTTAATGGTATTTTTTTTTTTTTTTTGAAAATTGCCAAATTTGTACCAAATGGTAGAGGGTATTAAAACCTGTTACCTGTTTTCTTTGGTTTTGCCCCTATGGCGACTTTTTTTATTTTTGCCCCTTGGGTCTTGTTTGTAATATGTATATGTGTTTTTTTTATTCTGCCTCTATGGCTTTTTTATTTTTGCACAATGGCTGTTTCGTTTAATTTTGTCCCTCTTTTTTTGAAGAATAGTTAATTCTGTTTGTAGTGAGTCTCTTACCACTGGTGGGGGAAACTCCTACATTTTTTTCGTTTTGTGGTCGCTAATTCGTTTCACTTTGACAAAAGCGAAGGCTAGATTGACCAATGTAAGATGAGAAAAGAAAACCAACCGAATGCTTTGGCTGTTGATTTAACTCTAATTTTATTTCAAAAATATGTTTCTCAAGTGCTACCGAAACTAATCTAACTTAATCTAATCGCAGCCACGCAATTATTCTTATCTATTCTAAAATTGAATGGAGAACATTGCAGGGCTGCTTGTTATTTCATTCAAGTGGTCTTGTGGTGCATCTACTGAGCGCATCGATATCTGTACGTGTGGGTCATAACCTTTATTATCTCACACATTATCGTATGCGTCAGCGCACAAGATCACCGAATTGTTCATTGTGGTGTTTTATGGCGGCTGGGAAATATGTAATTTTAGAATATTTATTGTTTATTGCTAGATTTTCCCAGCGACTCAACTCACTCAAAAGTATGTAAAAAGTATTTTGTACACCTCCAAAGTAAGTTCCCTGACTCTTAGGGTTAATACGGCGAAGCTCACCTCGCTCGTTTGCTAGTCCCGCTGCCTCTGCTAGGAAATTTAGTTTTACTTCAGATATTCGACCAGCAGGTATATAGCGAGCGGATGCAGCTTTCTGCTACCTGAACATCATATGGGTTGAATTCTTGCCAATTGGCTATCCCGTGGTTAAGGAAAGTACGGCGTTCAGAGTGTGTATATATGATTGTGATCTCCGGAAATTATAGCCAAAATGGTGATATTTGAGAGTTTTGATGTATCCAGTAGATTAAGATGGCTTATCCAAAGCAATGAATATAAAGCTGTGGGGTAGAAGTATTCAGGCAAAATATCACAGATTGTATCGCAGTAAAAGGAAATTTCACAGGTGTAGATAAGTTTCCTTGATGAACTCAAGCATACAGTTTTTGGCATCTCTTTGGGCGAGTGCCACATTTATCATAATTATCATTATCAACAGCTCCAATGTGATGTAGACACACCTTGTCATAAGGTTGACCAACCATCAACCTATTTATTAGTTTCGTATCCTTCAATGATAGGTCCATTTTATGTACCAGGGACGTGCAAAAACATTTTCGCAAATTTGGAAAAGTTTTTACCCCTTGGTTGTTGAAATTTGAGTGAATTCTTCGTTCCAGTCATGGCATGTGTTTAATCTTCATTAAAGCCTCCATATAACATAACAACGTTTAATATTTAAATCTTGTAGAATGTTATGGAAATCTCCAACCCGAAAATAGTCCGAGGTAACAGTAGCTAAAGCCCTACAGGCAACAATGTGGTATCTTCCACAGCAATCTGAAGAGCCTTTTAAAGGACAAAAAACTCACCAAAGGTGGAGGAGGTTTTCAAGTCAATCTTGAAGATAATCTTTGTCTCTTGGAGGTGTTGTAAATTCCACAACCAGTAGCATTGTCTTTGACCGACGCATCTGTTCCAAATAATTCAAAATCATGCATTTTGTAGTGAGCAAGCTCCTTGTAAATGGCTTGTAAAAGCTAGTAAGTTGGTTCTGATGTGTGGAATTTCTGTCGGGAATATGAGCCTGACTAGTGGATTGTCAGCAATAATATCATACGATATCTGGATTTCGTAGCTTCATCCTACTGATCTTTTTGCAGTTAAAAACTGGGCTCTGTGTGCAGGCGGTAGTTCTCCAGCAAGCGTATATACCACAAGAGTAGGTGATGATTTGGGCACTCCCAGGGATCTTTTAATCATGCCAATTAGACGTTCAACTTTTTTCTTTATGTACTGTGGAGAATTAGCAGTTGTCGTTTTAGAGTACTCAATTTTGGATCTAACAACGCTTCTATTCTCTGATTGAAGTAGGGCATCTCAAAAGATTAGTCTTATTGATAACGGCATTCTCTATAAATGAGAAATGTTCAGAAAGTAATTCAGTGTAATTTGTTTTATGGTGGATTAAACAAAAGATTGAGTGCGAAAAGTGCATTTAGAAGTCGTTTGATTTTCCTTGCTGCGGTTCTAAGGTCGGCATTCTGGCAGGACTGAATATGTTTCCACTACGTAGCACTAACATTGGCGGACCACACCGGAGCCGCATAATTTACCACAGACCGTCCTATCGTGTTGTAAGAGGTCAACAAGGTTTCCTTATCAGCTCCCCAAGTACTGCCGGCCGGTCCCACGCCTCACATTCCCACCCCTGTGACATTCGTTTACGCAGGGACCGCGTACACATCATGATCCGCATCACAATGGGAATTTTGTAGGCAATTGAAAACCAACTACAGAATCTAATTCATCAGCTAGTTTGTCAAATGATAAAACATGTATTTTAATTGTTTAAAAATAAAAATATTCTAGATATAATAACTTCTGAACTCATACTAAACATTACAGTACACAGAATTAAAGTCAATAATAATTCGTGCGGTGAAATCAGTATATAATATTTGGTAGTATCTAGATCTAAACAGAACATTACTTCGAATACATAGGATTAGGGAATCTGAAGGTATATTAACATTTAATATTTTTAGTACAAAAATCGAGTTCAACATAATATGTCTGCTTTTAGGTGTACGCAATCTAATTAATTTTAGCCTGCTAGCATAAGAAGGCAAAGCAAAATCACTATTTCAATATAAACCTCGTATGGCAAATAGCAGAAATTGTTTTTGCACGGATTCTATTTTATCTGAGTATATTGCATATTGAGGATCCCACACAACAGAACCACCGTTTAACAAAACCTAAAACATCATTTGCTTTATTTACCACTGTTATTACATGGCTATTAAACTTTAATTTTGGGTCCATCAAGAAGTCAAGATCGACAAATGAATCTACAGTTGACAATGAATGACCTTCAATATTATATTGCAATATCAGAGAAGATCTGGAGAAGCATATATTCCTACATTTGCTCAAATTTGAATCCATACAATTTAACATGCACTATTGAAAAAGGTTATCTAAATCGATTTGAATTTGAATAAATGAATAATTTAAAATCATCTGCGTACATTCACAATTTCGAGTTACGATGGACAAATTATTTTATTACTGTAAATTTTATTGACGTAAATTGTTTAAGATTTGTTGTAGTTGAAAGACCGCTACAAAAACCATGCTGATATAGACTCAATATAGATTGAATTTTCAGTGAAATTGCTGCAGTAATTAATTTTTCTAACAATTTTGGAATGGCGCTTAATTTTGCACATCCTTTATAATTTTTGACACATTAGTAAGACTACCAGACTTATGTAAAGGTATAATATAAGATGTTTTCCAGAAAGTTGAAATAACACGCACATCTCTTCATATCTGTCACTTCTACGCCGTTAAAAGAGACAGATGTCCGATCGTAATTTTTCCCAGGGTTCTAACGGTCATTGATGATTTGCTGAGAACCAGAACCAGAGGACTTTGTTCCGCTTTCCCCACTTCTTCGATGCATTCTTTTCCTCTAGAATCGTCATCGTAATCATCATATTCGTCGAAAATCTTGGATCCTTATGTGCGCAGCGGTTTCTCCTCTTCTCCCACTTTTCGATTATTTTTAAGTAACTTGATAAGTTTCTCCCGGAGTGGTTTTTCAACAGTCAGTGCGGGTGCGACACCAGAATTACCTTCCACATCTCGTTCCTCAAAATGAGGACTTGCCGGCGGGAAAAAATTCCCAAATTTTCCTTCCAAGCCTGAAATCTGTTTTCGTTCAACAGCATCATGTTCCTTTCTTACACTTGATAGTTGTTTGGACAAGACATCTTTCTCAGTTTTGACGACTTGCCTTTCCTCTTGTTTCTTGTCTTCATTTTTATTTTTGCTGGGTTGTGGCAATAGGAACATCTGCTTTATTAGTTCCATCATCGATTTGAAATGCTCCTGCTGCTGCAGCATCATTTTCTGGAACGCCTGAAACTGTTGCTGTTATAAAATAATCTGGTATATTCAATGGCCCAGGATTTTCGACCTCAAGGCCTCCTGACGCCGTTGTTTTATCCGCTTTCTGAAGCTCATGCTCCCCTTCTTGGAGCTTTTGTTTTTGGAACTCCTTTTTCATTTTTTGCATCATATTTTGCTTTTTTATATTTCTTTGTTTTGTTTTTTTTTTTTTTTTTGAATATGGCTTTTATTTATTTTTTTTAATTTATATCTTTTTTAGTTCGGAGTTTTGACGTCCTCTTATCAAATTTTGTACGTTTTTGTTTTGCGACTTTGTTGTACTTTTTTTAGCGATTTTTTCTTTGGTTTTTCCCCTATGGCGAGTATTTTTTTATTTTTGCCCATTGGGTTTCGTTTGTAATATTTATATGTTTTTTTTTTTTTAATTCTGCCTCTATGGCTTTTTTATTCTTGCACAATGACTTTTTCGTTTAATTTTGTCCCTTCGACTATTTTTTAAAATGCCCTACGGTATTATATTTCAAATGTCTCAGCGGACTTCTTTTGGTAGCAGTTCTTCTCTTTTTTTTTTTTTGAAGAATAGCTACTTCTGCTTGTAGTGAGTCTCTTACCACTGGTGGGGGAAAACTCCTACAATTTTTTCGTTTTGTGGTCGCTAATTCGTTTCACTTTGACGAAGCGAAGGCTCGATTGACCAATGTAAGATGAGAAAAGAAAACCAACCGAATGGTTTGGCTGTTGATTCAATTCTAATTGTATTTAACTAATCTAACTTAACCTAATCGCAGCCACGCAATTATTCTTATCTATTCTAATGTTGAATGGAGAACATTGCAGGGCTGCTTGTTATTTCATTCAAGTGGTCTTGTGCATCTACTGAGTCCATCGATATATGTACGTGTGGGTCATAACCTTTATTATCTCACAAATTATCGTATGCGTCAGCGCACAAGATCACCGAATTGTTCACTGTGGTGTTTTATGGCGGCTGGGAAAAATGTAATTTTATAATATTTATTGTTTATTGCTAGATTTCCGAGGCGACTCAACCCACTCAAAAGTATGTGAAAAGTATTTTGTACACCTCCAGAGCAAATTCCCTGACTCTTAGGGTTAATACGGCGAAGCTCACCTCGCTCGTTTGCTAGTCCCGCTGCCTCTGTTGGGAAATTTAGTCTTATTTCAGGTATTCGACCAACAGGTATATAGCGAGCGGTTGCAGCTTTGATGATGTCCCGGAAACACTTATCTGCTACCTGAACATCATATGGGTTGGGCAGTTCTCTGAAGCGGCGATTAGTATATTCTCTGAATTCTTGCCAATTGGCTTTCCCGTGGTTAAGGAAAGTACGGCGTTCAGAGTCTATAACACTAAACAGTGGATGTAGAAAATAATCCAGTGTGTTTATATGATTATGATCTCCGGAAATTACAGCCAAAATGGTGATCTTTGGTGTATCCAGTAGATTAAGATGGCTTATCCAAAGCAATGAATATAAAGCTGTGGGGTAGAAGGATTCAGGCAAAATATCACAGATTGTATCACAGTATAAGGAAATTTCATAGGTGTAGATGAGTTCCCTTGAACTCAAGCAGTTGTGTGCAAAGATTGGGGTCTTGGGTTTGGTTCAGTTTTTGGTGTAGTGGAAAGAGGATAGAGAATTTGCATCTTAAACCTCAGGCATTCAAAAATACAGGTTTGGGCATCGCTTTGGGCGAGTGCCACATTTATCACAATTATCATTATCAACAGTTCCAATGCGATGTAGGAGCACCTTGTCATAAGGTTGACCAACCATCAACCTATTTATTAGTTTTGTATCCTTCGAGGATAGGTTCATAGTTACCAGGGACGTGCACTAACATTTTCGGAAATTTGGAAAAAAATTACCCCTTGGTTGTTGAAATTTGAGTGAATTCTTCGTTCCAGTCATGGCAATTTTGTGTTTAATCTTCATTAAAGCCTCCATATAACATAACAACGTTGAATATTTAAATCTTGTAGAATGAAATGAATGAAATCTCCAACCCGAAAATAGTCCGAGTTAACAGTAGCTAAAGCCCTGCAGGCAACAAGGTGGAGGAGGTTTTCAAGTCAATCTTGAAGATAAATCTTTGTCTCTTGGAGATGTTGTAAATTCCACAACCAGTAGCATTGTCTTTGACCGACGCATCTGTTGCAAATAATTCAATATCATGCATTTTGTAGTCAGCAAGCTCCTTGTAGATGGCTTGTGGGATTTCTGTCGGGAATATGAGCCTGACTTAACTAGTGGATTGTCAGCAATAATATCATACGATATCTGGATTTCGTAGCTTCATCCTACTTTTTCTGGAATTTTTTTCCTCGTCATTATTTCGTTAGTTTTGATTTCTTTGGCTCATGCTGAGCATTTCTCTTTTTTTTCTTACAGGAGTGATCTGTTGACATGCACAAAACACATTTTTTAATATTGCAATTTCCCTTACACATCTCGTTAATACCCTCCAAACATCTACCCTTGGAACGACGAAGTTGATACATAGTCTTACTGCTGGATAAAAGGCATTTATAACCAAAACCGTGTGGTTGAAAACACAGAATGGGAAATTTTTAATGACACCAAAGGTTTCCACGAAATTCCTTGGGACGAAGGCTCTCAATTTTTTCTTCTTTAAATCTTCATTTTGAATAGAAGCGTTGGCAGAAATTCTGTCTTCAAAGGAGATTTTGTGCAGCGTAACGCTAATCGCATCTACCCTTTTGATACCCTGAAACCCTTTTACTTTAATATATTTGATTTCTGCCTCACTAGTATCTACTAACACCATAAACTCACCTCTATGTTCGTCAATAAATCTCCTCTTATTGGTATCTTACAGGATTTTTTGCACTTGCACACCAGCGTTATCAGCAGCGTCGCTACAACACACATTTATTTTTTGATCAACATCGCCATTTTCTAGAATTCTTATTTCGCCTGGGCGCTAATAATGGTGTTAGCTTCACTCACACATAGAAATGCGTCTTTAGGTACAGACGCCATGGCGTCCATAACCTTCCTTGCAGCCACGTTCCAGATAATTAAGCACTCACACACCACAAAAGGAATTTTTAAATTGTAGTTGCACAGCAACAGATTTTTATTTTATTAATAAAAATATTATTCATCCTTCCTCACAAAACATCAGCTGCACAGCAAACCGAAGAAAAAAATTACACAGCAGCCACAAGTAAAAAACACGCATCACGGTATACAATTACGTCTTAACACGATGAGCTCTCAACGAGGAAATGTGTTTTTATAAAAACAACAATAATGGATTTAAGCCTGACTATTTTGCAACAATAAAATGTTCAGAAAATATTCAAATTTGGGTGTTTTCAAAATATTTATTGCAACGTATGCATCTACAGTTTTTTTAACGTTCTCACGCCTCACATTCCCACCACTGCCGACCTCCCTTTACGTAGGGATCGCGTACACAGCATGGTCCGCATCATAATGGAATTTAGTAGGGAAAAACCAGCTACAGTATCTAATTCATCAGCTAGTTTGTCAAATAATTAAACATGTATTTTAATTGTTTAAAAATAAAATTATTCTGGAATTAATAACTTCTAAACTCATACCAAAATCTACATTACAGTACACGGAATTAAAGTCAACACACAATTTACTAAGAGGTTCGTCCATTGAATAATTCGTGCGGTAAGAATTAGTATATAATAATAGGTAGTATCTACTAGATCTAATCGGAACATTAATTCTAATAGAGGAGATTAGGAAATCTGAAGGTGTATTACCATTTAAAATTTTTAGTACAAACATGGAGTTCAACATAATACGTCTGCTTTTAAGTATAGGCAATCTAATTAATTTTAGCCTGCTAACATATGGAGGCAAAACAAAATCACTATTCCAATATAAACCTCGTAAGGAGATATTGTATATTAGGTGTGTCTGGTTACTTTCTCTGCAGGAATTGTCCAGCAACATCTTTCTGAGAGAGTAAGGTAGTTATTCTCTTTTGCAAGGAAATTGCGAAAAGAAAACAGACGGTATTCCTGCAGAAGCTTCCAACTAATCAGCTGATTTGTCAAAACAAAACAATTTGTCCCCCATTAAAAGAATTAAACGTAAGGAACCACCGCTAATTTCACAAGTTATATAAATAAAAAGGAAATTGACAATAAAATAAAAATATGAGCAATAAAAGGAAGATATATTTAATGTGTTCCGCGGAATCCTTTAAACCTGTTGCTAGTGGCATTTGTCTAAAAATGTTGGAATTAGTCTTTAATTTTCTTATTACATATTAATATTTATGTTTTTCACATTTTGTGAAGTTGTTCTCCAAAAACAATTAGTCTTGCTAATTCCAAAACAATATTTTCAAATTAAAATCACAAAAAGAAATAAATAAACAATAGAAAACATCTGATTGAATGTCGATGAATGAGAAGAAGAAGGCTCTCTTTTGCAGAACTTTCGGGTTAACAGACGACTTCCAGTAACAATTTGTAACAATTGTTACAAATTTTAGGGTATCCAGACACACCTATTGTTTATGCACGTATTCTATTTCATCAGAGTATATCCCATACAACAGAGCCGTATTCTAATGAAGGTTTAACAAGAGACGTAAATAAATGTTTTGTTATATATGGATCAGAAAATTCTTTGGCCCTCCGTTTATCAAAACATAAAATACCATTTACTTTATTTACCATTGTTATTACATGGCTAAGGTCGACGAAGGAGTTTTTGTTGTAACAGACAAAACCAACTTACATGATTATGCTATTTCGTTCATGTGAAACAAATGATTTATAGGAAAATGCATTTGATTTTATTGCCTTGGATACAATAAATTATACGAATGGGAATCCGAAATTTTTGATTTAATATGACATTGCATATTATTTATATCATTCGAATTGTTTGCTTTGTTTCATTTGCAAATTTTACAAACACAATTTTGTATTTATGGCTTATTTGTCGATTTGTGCAATTCAACATAGTTCCGGAAACCCCCAAGTACACAATTTTTGTAAGTGAATTTAAAAGTGTCTTCTCAGAAAAGTTCTTTATTTGTCATAGAGCCTAAAGCACTGTGGGGCAAAATATTAAACTCAGAAAAAGCTAACAAGAACTCTGGATGTGCAAAGAGAATCCGCCAAGGAAAGAAAATGAAGCTTCTGAATGTAGCACAGACTCATAGCTAAAGACGAATTGGAATATGCATTCACGCACTCAAAGCTGTTGTACAACGAAACAAAAACGATTTCTACTTAAGGCATCAAAATCCCAAATCCATGTTAGTCAGGAATCCATAGGGCTAACTGTAAGGAAGCTGTTTTTACGTTGCCCTTCATTGCAAACACGTTTTATCAAAAGAGGTGGAGCATGCACAGTAACGACAACCACTGGTCTTCACTAATTAATCTAAAAAAGTTAATTCGAAATGTGCACGAAATGAAAGAAGGGAAGCGCAATCACAGAAGGACCACAAAATGATTTAGGTGAGTCTAACTTCAGGGGATTAATTATGATTATTGTTACCGATACAACATGTGCATTGTAATTGGATTTCAGCACATGTTGGAAGAGAAACGTTACATCATAACCAAATTCATTAGTTACCAGCATAACGTTCAGCATCGCGAAGTTAGAAATTAAATAGCCAAACATCGAGTACTTCTTTCTGCAGGATTTGATGAACAATTATGATTAACTAAAGGCACCAATGCTATCATTGTGATTATAGAAACAGCTAGAAGAGACGATATGAAGTTTATCTTACTTCTCACTAATGTCTTTATTTACTTCACTGAGAGGAGTGAGATCCCATTTTTTTGAGTTTAATCAGATCCCCAACATTCTAGCTTTACTTGTTTATTTTGATGTCGGAAGGCCGGTAATGGTTGCTTTAAATCTGTTCATTGTTAGACTATTACCGCAGTAATATTTGTCGCCTATTGTATACTTAATAGTAGTAGTACTGTTCATAAAATTGCTATAATTTTGCCCAACACTGTTGGTTGGATATTTACCGGCGGCCACATAAATGGCATCATAACGAAATGATGTAAATAATGTAAACACATACACACATACATTTATGCAGCCACCGGTAAATTCCAATGCTAAATTTCAATAACTAAGCATCGTCAACAGCCAAAACAGGTTTGATGTGACGATGCAAATTTGGCAATAGTTAGTTCTAATCGAATTCTAAGCGCGAACGCGAGTTTCCCCCCGAGTGACAAGTGAAACTGTCAATACAAAAACATAAAATACCAAGACTAATAACATAACTTTTACAAAAAATTGAAACATAAAACAGTGAATTTACAACATAAAGAGCCAAACACAAAACAAGAACATACAACAAGATGAACAAAGAAATTGTTGAATTGTAAAACTTACAAACTAGTTAATTTAAGAATACATTAATTTGAAACCTGTGAATTAAAACTTAGAAACTAGTGAGTTAAAACTTAAAGTATACAAAAATAAATAAACTAAATAAAACTTATGAACTATTGAAAGCTTAAAATAAATTATAAAAACCTAAAATCTAATGTTACATCTAAATTGCACTTTCCCCCTAGAAAAAATCTAAATAATAATAAATAAAAACACGAAGAAAAAAAAAACAAAATACTTTCTATGTGTTTGTTTCTCTTTCGAGACGAGCTTAATGATCTGAAATTTGCAGTGAAAAGGAAAGCCAGATAGACACTATCACACACTCACCACTATGCGACGCGTTTCGCCGTTGGTTAATCGGCTCATCAGGCATATTTGGTGTGGATGATGGCTTACAAGGGCCGTTCTCTGGAAAGTAGTATATATTTCGAACTTATTGCAAATTAGCATATGCGAATTATACACTAGAAACTCTCCAGGTTCGACTCAAGTTCTATTGGCAGATCTTTTTCACAGCAAAGTTTTGTTTTTGTAGTGATGGATTTTTTGTCCACAACAACTACATTGCTTCCAATGCATACACTTGTTTTAGTGCTGCTTTAGGAAGACGGGTTAATGGCTCTGAACGTAGAGACGGCAACTTCTAGTTGGCTGCACACCGAGGTCCGCGGTTCAAATCCCACAGCCAGGCTCGGCTGAATTTTTGAGTTTTGCCTTGTTAAGGCGAAGATCATATGTTTTATGATTTATGTGTTTGTTTTCTCTTTCGAGACGAGCTTAATGATCTGAAATTTGCAGTGAAAAGGAAAGCCAGATAGACACTATCACACACTCACCACTATGCGACGCGTTTCGCCGTTGGTTAATCGGCTTATCAGGCATATTTGGTGTGGATGATGGCTTACAAGGGCCGTTCTCTGGAAAGTAGTACATATTTCGAACTTATTGCAAATTAGCATATGCGAATTATACACTAGAAACTCTCCAGGTTCGACTCAAGTTCTATTGGCAGATCTTTTTCACAGCAAAGTTTTGTTTTTGTAGTGATGGATTTTTTGTCCACAACAACTACATTGCTTCCAATGCATACACTTGTTTTAGTGCTGCTTTAGGAAGACGGGTTAATGGCTCTGAACGTAGAGACGGCAACTTCTAGTTGGCTGCACACCGAGGTCCGCGGTTCAAATCCCACAGCCAGGCTCGGCTGAATTTTTGAGTTTTGCCTTGTTAAGGCGAAGATCATATGTTTTATGATTTATGTGTTTGTTTTCTCTTTCGAGACGAGCTTAATGATCTGAAATTTGCAGTGAAAAGGAAGGACTCGGTGTGCAGCCAACTAGAAGTTGCCGTCTCTACGTTCAGAGCCATTAACCCGTCTTCCTAAAGCAGCACTAAAACAAGTGTATGCATTGGAAGCAATGTAGTTGTTGTGGACAAAAAATCCATCACTACAAAAACAAAACTTTGCTGTGAAAAAGATCTGCCAATAGAACTTGAGTCGAACCTGGAGAGTTTCTAGTGTATAATTCGCATATGCTAATTTGCAATAAGTTCGAAATATATACTACTTTCCAGAGAACGGCCCTTGTAAGCCATCATCCACACCAAATATGCCTGATGAGCCGATTAACCAACGGCGAAACGCGTCGCATAGTGGTGAGTGTGTGATAGTGTCTATCTGGCTTTCCTTTTCACTGCAAATTTCAGATCATTAAGCTCGTCTCGAAAGAGAAAACAAACACATAAATCATAAAACATATGATCTTCGCCTTAACAAGGCAAAACTCAAAAATTCAGCCGAGCCTGGCTGTGGGATTTGAACCGCGGACCTCGGTGTGCAGCCAACTAGAAGTTGCCGTCTCTACGTTCAGAGCCATTAACCCGTCTTCCTAAAGCAGCACTAAAACAAGTGTATGCATTGGAAGCAATGTAGTTGTTGTGGACAAAAAATCCATCACTACAAAAACAAAACTTTGCTGTGAAAAAGATCTGCCAATAGAACTTGAGTCGAACCTGGAGAGTTTCTAGTGTATAATTCGCATATGCTAATTTGCAATAAGTTCGAAATATATACTACTTTCCAGAGAACGGCCCTTGTAAGCCATCATCCACACCAAATATGCCTGATGAGCCGATTAACCAACGGCGAAACGCGTCGCATAGTGGTGAGTGTGTGATAGTGTCTATCTGGCTTTCCTTTTCACTGCAAATTTCAGATCATTAAGCTCGTCTCGAAAGAGAAAACAAACACATAAATCATAAAACATATGATCTTCGCCTTAACAAGGCAAAACTCAAAATACTTTCTTATAATTTAAAAAGACTCAAAGGCAAAAAGGTAAGCCTAAAAACATTTGGTCCTCCAGAGCGGAGCAAAAATAAGTGCAAAGAAAAAAGGTTTTGAAAAAAAAAAATTAACTTTAAAAATAATTACAAAAAAAAAAAAAAATAGACAGTGCACAGTGCAACGAAAAGAGACTATACACAGTGCTACAAAAAATTTAAAATTTTAGAAAAATTGTATTTGTATATTGTATTAAATTGTACTTTTTTTTTTATTTTATATCTTTTAAAATAGAAGAAAACATTTTCTTCTATTTTAAAAGATATAAAATAAAAAAAAGTACAATTAAACAAAAAGTTTTAGAAACTAAAGAGACAATAAAAGTGATACTCAAGAGACAATATAAAGTGACACAAAAAGCAATGGCAAAGGAAAACTGCGGATACAGCAGTCAAGGAGAGACGGACGGACACACGCAGCACAACAACAACAAACAAGGTACAACATCGAGACAAGGAAACAAAACCCAACATCAAAGTGAGTACTCGTGAAATTTTCTTTTTTGACAAAAAAGGGCATTTCGGGAGCAGGCAAATCTTCAATATTTGCATTGACCCGCATATTCCCATATTTGGCAAGATAACTTTGACACATATTCAAAGCTGCTAGTTGCCCACTCTGACACAGTGAACGAAATTTTCCATTTGGAGCCATTTTTGTGGACAGACATTTGGCTATTGACCCGGAAAAGGAAAAAAGCAGACAGACACATATTTTTTTTCAAAAATAGCGGGAATTTTCAGCCATATACAAATATATATATACTAAAAATTTTGGAATTTTCTGAACGTAGAGTTCAGGTGAATACATAAGCGCCATATTGACACAAATACATAAGCTTTTAATTTTGGAAAATTGGCGTCACTAAACTTGGCAAACATATAAACGCCATATTGCAAAAACTATATACAATTTTTTGGAAACAAAGCGTCACTTGCAATATATAGTCGCCATATTTTTTGGAAAAATTTGGCGTCACCCGAATACATAAACGAGTAAATAAAACCCGTGTCTGGTGGACAGACGAAAAATAACCTATATTTTTTTGAAATTTTTGGAAAAAAAATTTGGAAATCAAGCAAGCGTCTGGTGGACAGACATAAATGTGATACAAAACAAACATTTTTTTTTTAAATTTTTGAGAAAAAAATTGGCAAACAAGCAAGCGTCTGGTGGACAGACATACATTTGAAACTTAAACTACAAATTTTTTTGAAATTTTGGAGAACAAATTTTTTATCGGAGTCTGATGGACAGACATAAAATCGATCCCATATATTTACAATTTTTATTTCTATTCTAATTTTAACCTTTTTTCCCATTTAGCACAATATCTATTGCTCTAAGGAGCTTAAAAATTTTTCTGTGACCCAAAATTAATTTCTTGCATTTTTCGCAGAAATATTTTGCTGGTATACTTTTTTTTGATTTTGTGACACATAACACGACAACTTTTTGGGAAAAAATTTCTTCATTGACATTTTTTACACTTTCTTGAATTCTTTGCTGAAAATACCTGGATTATTATTTTCTTTCTATTATTCTATTATTTTCTTTTGTAATATTTTGCTGGGACATAAAATTTTCCGCTGAAATATTTGGACCTTGACCCAAATCAAATTTTTTGGAAATTTTTGCTCAAAGTTTTGGATTTTTGACCCAAATATTTGTTTGAAATATTTCTGCTGAAATATTTGGATTTATACATACATAATTTTCTCTAATTCTCGTTGCGAATTTTATCGAAAAAATTGGCGAATTTAGAAAATTTGTTGAATCAGACAAATTTTCACAGCAATAATCAAAGTTATTGGCTTTTATAAAATAAAATCCTCCTGTCATAGGATATTAAGCGATTTCAAGTAAAAATTTTAAAACTTTTGTTCGACAACCCAACACACATTTTTTCTTTCGTTGAAATTTTTTGGATTTTCTGAAACTTTTTGGAACATAAAACTTCTCTTTGACTATCAAAAAGACTCTCGTTTTTTTTTTGGAAAACATAGTTTATTACAGCAAAACATCTCTGGTAATTTCTTCCTTTGCAATCCTCGTTTACACACTTTTGTTTTAAAAACTTTGATTATTTGTCGATTTGCAAAAATAAAATCCTCCTGTAAGTGGACTTTAAGAGATTTTATTTTCCTTTTTGCTCATTTTGGCTAAAAGTTGACTCCTTCTGGCAACCCAACAAACATTTTTAATCAAATCAGTCCGGCGTCTAGTACAAAGAAAATTTTTTGAAATTTTTCAAAAATTTTGAAATTCTTGAAAGGAAACGAAATATAATTTGACTCAAACCAATAAGATAAGATCGTTTTCTTCGACAAAAATAAAAGGTTAACGCTCAGCTTGCAAAATGGATAAATCTTTAAGCGATAAATTCACAAATTGCGTCAACGATCTTCTGGATTATATTTCAATTTTTTCAATAACCAAACCTGATGACACGGTACATACTTTGGAAACAACACGAATGGAGTTGGACTCTGCATGGGACCAGGTCAAAAGAGCATACATAGATTATGTTCCAGAAGAGGAAGGAAAGCCGATCGATAAAAATAAACTGAGAAAGCACTATATGGATACCATGGGATCGTACAAAAAAGCGCTGAGTTCAATAAATGTACAAATTCAA
Source organism: Musca domestica (assembly GCF_030504385.1). Taxonomy (NCBI): domain Eukaryota; kingdom Metazoa; phylum Arthropoda; class Insecta; order Diptera; family Muscidae; genus Musca; species Musca domestica. The sequence continues at coordinate 886,117 of NW_026712410.1, read as the reverse complement.
AATCTTTTGGATGAAAAGACACAGGAAAAAATGAAAAGAGAGTCAGAGATGTCACAACAAGGAAGGGAAGTGGATTTTACTAATGTATCGCGGTTACCTCCATGCGATACAGACACATTTATAGGTGGTTATAGAGAATGGCCAACTTTCAGAGATCTATTTTCGGCAATTTACATAAACAACTCAAAATTAAGCAATGTCGAAAAATTATTTCATTTAACGCAAAAGACGGCAGGAGAAGCTAGAGAAATTATTTCACATGTCCCACTAACTAATGATGGATTTACATTAGCATGGAAAAATCTCACAGATCGTTACGAGAATAAACGAATGCAAATTAATGAAGAAATCAAGACACTTTTTAATCTACCTGGAGTTTCTACTGAATCAAGTCACACTATACAAAAACTCCAACGCACTGTTAATAACAGCATTCAGACACTGGGGATGCTTGATGTCGATGTTAAAGGATGGGATCCGATTTTAATAGACATTTGTTCAACAAAATTACCTAGAGGCTTTTTTTCTTAACAAACAAATTCAAAACTTTGGAATCAGTTGGAAATATAAAGCCCTCTACATCGAAATTTGCTCAACAAAAACCAAATAGCAATTACACGCCTAGATTTTTGAAAACATTTCACACAAATGTCTCAAAAAATACAAACAACTTTGGAGGAAGACCTACTAATGTAATATTACCTCAACAAAATAAGCCGAAAAATACTCAAACTTGTCAAGTCTGCAAATCAAATCATTTCATAAGAGATTGCAGCGAATTTTTGAAAAAAGAGTGTGAATGACAGAATTAACATCGTGAAAACTTCACACTTATGCTACAATTGCTTGTCATCAAATCACGGAGTAAAGGATTGCAAAAGTCGCTTTGGCTGCCGTATTTGTACTATGAAACACAATACTTTGTTATACAAGGGAACGGAAACCCAAACAACCAACTCATACCTAACTCATGGAAGCACGACCTAGTACTAGTGCTGCTGCTCTTACAAATCAAATACAGTCCACTACAAACCTAGAACCAACTACTATTACTACTTTGACCCTCCAAGATAATCAAATTTGTGAGCGACAATCTGGAGGAACAGTACTTTTCACAGCAATAGTACAAATTGAAACCAAAGGACAATTTACGATGCCCGAGCTCAGGATCACAATCCACCTTTATTTCGGAAAAGATGAAAAACTTTTTGAAGTTACCTACACGGAATAACTTAGTTCATGTCACTGGCTTAAGTCAATTTGTTTCTGAGACATCAACGAAATCTTGCTTGATCACTATGAGATCCAAATACGACCCTAGCTTTAAACTGGAAGTCTGGGCTCCAGTTTTAAAGAACTTACCTTCAAATCTACCACCACAAAACTTAGATGAATCACAACTTCGAGATGTAACAGCATTACAACTGGCTGACCCGAAATTTTACGTTAGTCAACCAATCGATTTACTTATTGGAATGGACATAGGACCATTAATATTCACAATTGGAACTCCAATGAAAACATTTGGATCAATTTAACACAAAAAACCAAATTTGGATGGATAGTTGGAGGACCCATACCAGGAAGCATCCTTCAACGAAAACAAATATCACTTCTGAATACAACTTCAATAGAGAAAGTACTTACACGTTTTTGGGAGGTGGAAGAGACCCCTAAAAAAATTTTACGGTCAGAAGAAGACCAATTTTGTGAACAATTGGGGAATTCCCGAAACATCGCCCTAGCTCAATTCTACAGAATGGAGAAAAAACTTATGAAAACACCAGAGATCAAAGAACAATATGATGCCTCAATACTTGAATACTTAGAACTTGGTCATATGAGGAAAATCAATCCGAATGAAATAGATAAAATGCTAAATTATTATCTACCACATCACGCTGTGATAAAACCAGATCGACTCACAACGAAGTTAAGAGTCGTATTTAACGCTTCTTGTTCTTCATCAAACAAAACAAGTCTCAATGACATACTATATCCTGGACCCATTCTTCAACAGGATTTAGTATTGCAAATCTTAAAATGGAGATTCTTCAAATATGCCTTCAATGCAGATATAACAAAGATGTATCGCCAAATACTTTTGGATTCAAAGCAAACAAAATATCAAAGAATTCTCTTTAGAAAGTCTCCGGAAAACCCAGTAGAGGATTATGAGCTGCTAACAGTTACATTTGGAGTTAACTGCGCACCATATTTAGCATTGAGAACTCTTCATAAACTAGCAGAAGATGTAAAAGAATCATATCCTAGAGCCGCAAATATAATTTTGAATAATTTATATGTTGATGATGTATTAGTTGGCGGTCACACTGAAGATGAATCAATAAAAGCTCGAAAGGAATTAACTGCCGCTTTAGACTCTGCCGGTTTTACACTCATGAAATGGGCATCAAATGATCGCAAAATAAGACAAGATATTCCACATGAACATTTGCTACCACTCAATTGGCTAGACATTTCCGAAGATGCTTCAACTAAGACCCTTGGAATTCGATGGAATATCTGAATCAATAAAAGCTCGAAAGGAATTAACTGCCGCTTTAGACTCTGCCGGTTTTACACTCATGAAATGGGCATCAAATGATCGCAAAATAAGACAAGATATTCCACATGAACATTTGCTACCACTCAATTGGCTAGACATTTCCGAAGATGCTTCAACTAAGACCCTTGGAATTCGATGGAATATCTCAGGCGATTATTTTTCTTTCACACCACCCTCAATGGAAAATAAAAATATATCTTCAAAACGAGAAGTTTTATCAACGATAGCCAAATTGTTTGACCCATGTGGATGGCTGGCACCGGTGGTCGTCGTAGCTAAGTTAATAATGCAACAAATCTGGCTAGACAAAATTGACTGGGATGATCAATTAAAGCCAATAACACAAATGAACTGGAACAATTTTGTCAAAAATAGCAAAGATATTGAATATCTCAGAGTTCCTCGATGGATTCAATACACGCTAGATGGTTCTGTAGAGATTCATGGATTTTGTGACGCGTCAGAAAGCGCGTATGGAGCCAGCTAAATCCATTGTAAATAGTCTACAAATATCAAAATATTCGACACAATTTTGGACCGATTCTACCATCGTCTTAGCATGGTTAAAAAAGCCTCCTTGTCATTGGAGCACATTTGTTGGAAATAGAGTCTCGGAAATTGCTGATAATGTAGGACAAGAAAATTGGAGACATGTTGGTTCGGAAAATAACCCAGCTGATATTGCGAGCCGGGGATGTTCGCCTGCAGAGCTAAAGACTAGTGATCTCTGGTGGCAGGGACCTCAATGGCTCAGAATGCCAAAAGACCGTTGGCCATCGTATGAAATCCCAAATGACACAAATTTGGAAGCCAAAACGGCAAAAGTCATGACCATTTTCGCGGAAAAGGAAGACCTTTAAAAAATTTCTCCTCTTTATCTAAAGTTTATCGATCATACGCATATGCCCTAAGACTCTGGAAAAATACTGGATCAAATAGGCAACACCTTCGCACCTCATCAAAAAACCTTACTTCAGAGGAAATCCAAGATGGAAAACGATCTTGCATAATTCGTACCCAGAAATTCGTATATGCAGACGAATACAACTCACTTACGAAAAAGACTCAAATTTCTCCGTCAAGTCCTCTGTTGACACTCAACCGTTTATAGACTCAAAGGGTATTATTAGAGCAAATGGCCGATTGGTACAATCGCCAGCCCTTACCTATAGCGAACGTCACCCAATAATATTACCACATGGCGCAAAACTTAGCAAATTATTAGTCGAATTCACTCATAAGGTTACTTTACACGGGGGTAATCAACTAATGACCCGAGTATTAAGGTCCGAATTCTGGATATTTGGATTCAAGTCGCTTATCAAACAAACCATACGAAAATGTCGAATCTGCTTAATTCACAAAAAACAAACCCAAACTCAAATAGTGGCTTCGCTACCACCCGAACGCACTTTTCTTTCTCGACCCTTTACAAACACAGGGGTAGATTTTGCAGGACCCAGTTTTGTTACAAAAGGTTACGTGTGCCTGTTTGTTTGTTTCGCTACTAAGGCTATACATTTAGAACCCACAAGCGATTTGTCAACATATGCCTTTCTTGCCGCTTTTTCTAGGTTTATTAGTCGGCGAGGTTGTCCGTCTTGTATATTTTCGGACAACGGAACAAACTTTGTGGGAGCGGTTGATCTATTAAAGCGAGATAGATTAGCTTTCATGAAAAGTATTCAAAATAGCACAATTCAAAATAATTTCACTCAAAATCTTACTTGGAAATTTATTCCTCCTGGTGCTCCGCACATGGGCGGCTTGTGGAAGCTGGCGTCAAATCATTTAAAACTCATTTGCGAAAAAGTATCCCAAAAATGAATTTTACCTTTGAAGAATTTACAACAATTTTATCAAGAATTGAAGGCTGTCTCAACTCACGACCCTTAAGTCCTGCTAGCGACGACCCAAACGACCTTTCCACTTTGACACCTGGTCATTTCTTAATAGGAACACCTATTCTTACCCCAGCTGAACCAGACATTTCAGATAACGATTTAAGCTTAGTCAATCGTTGGAAAAGACTCAAAGTTATTTCGCAATATTTTTCTAACAGATGGAAGTTAGAATATCTTCACGAACTTCACAGAAGAACTAAATGGAAATATGAAAAAGAGAATATCAAAGAAGGAGATTTAGTTGTCGTAAAAGATTATAGATTGGCTCCGCATGAATGGAAGTTAGGTCGTATCGAAAAAACCTATCCAGGTAGTGACCAAAATACAAGGGTTGTAGACATACGGACATCAAGTGGCAACATTACCAGACCCATTACAAAAATTCTCAAATTGTTTTCCGACTGACTAGTCGGATTCTCACTCAAAAAAGAATTTAGTACTCGCCTTAATTTCTTTTCAGATATGGCCGCTTACTTGCCCAACCAGGACTGCCGTCTGGACGATCGCAACCGTAGCCCAGACTCACCTGCCCGTCCCACAGCAAGAAGCGCCAATCGACCCATGCGGCCAATCCATCGTCCCGGTTCCACATCCCCTGAAAGACGTCAACGAAGTCGATCCGATGCAAGACCCCGTCAACGCCAAGAAAGACCGAGCTACTGGCAATATTCATGTGGACTATGCCAAGAAGACCATGCCCTCAGTGCCTGTGAGAGGTTCCGCCGGCAGACGCCCTTTCAGCGGTATGAGACCGTGGAGCGTCGGGGGTATTGCCGAAATTGCCTGGCGAGAAGTCATTTGGCCCCCGACTGCCCGTCTTAAACTGGTTGCCGGAGATGCAACGACCGGCACCATACCCTTTTGCACGGGGCGTCTCAATTGGACGAGGTATCCCTCAACATAGAAGCCGTCACCACCCCAGCCTTCGCATGGGATTTAGTTTTGTACCAACAGCGATGGTACGCATAACGGCCGAGGGCATGGAGGGTTTCAGCATGTTGCGAGCCATAGTTAGCCAATCGGCGACGATGTCCAAGATCTCGTATGCAGCTTTCCGTCGCTTGGGTCTGCAGTCGCGGAGCTACAAAGGTGAGCGATTCACCACCTTCACCGTTTCGCCCCGCCGCACAAACTCTGATTGGAGTCTGAAGGTAAATGCTTTAATAATTGAAGACCTCCCCAGACGCTTTTACTCAGACCCGATATTAGAAAACCCCACGAGATGTTTTACGAACTATGCTCTTGCTGACCCGGATCCCAGAGGAAATAGTCCGATCGATGTGGAACTGGCAGCGGACACGTACTCCGCCATAAGGAAGGATGGGTGTACAGCAGCTGGAATTGGAGATGTCCTGGCCTACAACACACAACTGGGCTACGTGTTTGCTGGACCAATCAAGAACATGCCGAGGAACTGAAAACCGAGGATACAAATGAATACTTACACTTGTCATTCAGGGCCCAGAAAATGTTCATAAAATTGCTATAATTTTGCCCAACACTGTTGGTTGGATATTTACCGGCGGCCGCATAAATGGCATCATAACGAAATGATGTAAATAATGTAAACACATACACACATACATTTATGCAGCCACCGGTAAATTCCAATGCTGAATTTCAATAACTAAGCATCGTCAACAGCCAAAACAGGTTTGATGTGACGATGCAAATTTGGCAATAGTTAGTTCTAATCGAATTCTAAGCGCGAACGCGAGTTTCCCCCCGAGTGACAAGTGAAACTGTCAATACAAAAACACAAAATAACAAGACTAATAACATAACTTTTACAAAAAATAGAAACATAAAACAGTGAATTTACAACATAAAGAGCCAAACACAAAACAAGAACATACAACAAGATGAACAAGAAATTGTTGAATTGTAAAACTTACAAACTAGTTAATTTAAGAATACATTAATTTGAAACCTGTGAATTAAAACTTAGAAACTAGTGAGTTAAAACTTAATGTATACAAAAATAAATAAACTAAATAAAACTTATGAACTATTGAAAACTTAAAATAAATTATAAAAACCTAAAATCTAATGTTACATCTAAATTGCACTTTCCCCCTAGAAAAAATCTAAATAATAATAAATAAAAACACGAAGTAAAAAAAACAAAATACTTTCTTATAATTTAAAAAGACTCAAAGGCAAAAAGGTAAGCCTAAAAACAAGTACCAATAGCATTACTTTTTGATGAGGAGACAAGAGCAAGCGTAAAACTTTATATTTACTGATTATTGATATGCAATACAGGAAAACATTAAAAATAATTAAACCATTAAGTATGAACCACTAAAGCAAACATTTTATGAATTGTCGTTCAAAAATGGCAGAAAAAAAGTGTTAAGAGTTAAAAAATATGTATTGGAAAATAAAAATTACAATTCCAAATGGTTTCATCGTGGCGAAAGAAATGAAATGTCTAGGAGGATTTGCTAGAAAAGATAATTTCTCGTCACCAGAGCAACATATGTATGTCTGGGGTTTCTTATTGAAACTTCAACACATTACAACGTGAAGTTCCTGAATTATTGCACGCATTATATTAACTTTCCTAAAACAATAAAAAAGAAAATTATTCTTTTGGCTTAAATTGAGTTTAGCCTCAGCTGGCAGAAAATTCTGGAATTTTTGCTAAAGGTAGGTCGTTTTCCTAATCACAGCGACATAAATATTTTTGGAGAAAATTAATACTTCTTGAGATGTAGGGTTCCAAAGTTACAAAAATACATCAACTTCAAACTGTCACAACAGGTAGGTTTCTGTATCCTTATTACAACAAAAAAAACATTTTCAGGGAGTGGGTCCATACTTCCCGAGACATATGGCTCCGAATTTTATAAAGGTCCTTATATTTTTGATTATTTAATAAATATTAAATTTATGTAAACGCTGGTAAAAAATTGAGAGTAACAAGTTGTTTGCAGTATGGGGTATTATGGACCCATCTTTCGGACATGTTTTGTTGTTGTAATCAGGATAGAAAAACCAACCGGTGGTGACATTTTGAAGTTTTTATCTCGATTATTGTCTTACAAATATCAAAATAAAAAAAAAAAATTTGCAAGTTTGGAACTTCTTTATTTAGTTAAGTATTGATTTCACTCCGACAAAATTAATTGCAATAACACGACCTACCTTTGGTAAAAATTTCTGCATTTTCGGCTTAAGTTTAGGGATTAACCTGATTGCAAAGTAATTTTTTTTTGTGGCAGAAATACCCAGTTACCTCACTATTCGACACGGAACTTCGGTCATATGATTCCAGAGCAATACAAGAAAATTTCTCTGCCGGAACTTTTTGGAAACCCCCTAAAATTTGAAGTGAACCCATTATGGGATATTAAAAACTGCATACTACATTGTATCCTACATTCTGGCCTTTCCAAAATTATGCTAAATGTATTGAAATCTTGTAGTTCTGAAGATATTAGTGTTGCAAATCATGAAATTGAGATTTTCTCTAATACCCCATAAAGGGTCCATTTTTTTGGGGGCTTTTAAAAAAGTACTGGTATAAATTACCAATTTTCTTAACTTACTCGGAAACTGGTTCCAATAACACCATCACTTGTTAGATAGATATTTCAATAAGCTTTCAAATTATACCCATTTTGTAAATAAATGTTTGTAGAACTGGATAAAACACGATTTTGTATCTGAACTTCCGAGTAAATAACTATGTAACAGGGTATTTCCCCCTCGAAAAAATTATTTTCCCTTTATCGGGTTAAAAATGCCTACGTGCGGTAAACGTTTCAAATGATCTAAGCATAGCCCCTAAACTCAACTGGCTCCGAAAGAAAATTTGAGTAAAATCGGGCCGGTCGTTATTAAATTTTGCTTATACACACCTACATCATATGATATGCGTAGAATGGCTGCAAAAGTTAATCATTGCTGCATACCATACATAATCGCATCAATCCGTGATTATACCAATTGTAAGTTATTGTGGATTTTACTAAAAAGACACCACAAATATAAACTGCCTAAGTTTTTTTCTGATTCACAAAGTGGGTTCCAGAAGAATTAAATAATGCACATACATATTACTTATGTATATACATTATTTTATTCTTCTAACATGCTGAACATAATGCACGATGTGATGTTTGTATTTATTGTGTAGTCCATTGATTGCCATATGTGCATGCATATGTATGTAAATTGAAATGCCTGCTGTAAATACGTCAGTGCCTTGGTATTTGGTCTGCCTTTTGCTTTAGTGACAAAAGAGCAATGTAATATTATGTGAGTTCCCGTACGAAAAAATAGCAATACAATTGATGAACCAAATTGGAAAACTAGTAGGTATTTCCTGGTACTAGAAAAGAGTATTTGTTTTATTTTCTTATATAAAATGGCAGAAATGAATTGTCTGAATTGTCCATGGCTTGGAGCTGTATTCCAGAATCACTATAATCTACCTTGATACAGACTATATACATTCTTGATCAGCGAAATATTTTCAGTCGATTTAGCGCTGTTCGTCTGTCTGTTTTAATCTCGCTATCTTTCGAACGAATATATAAATCTTAAATTTCCAAGAAAATGTGTCATATCAGTCGACATCGTGTAGCCCCATCTCTCCACATGCAGGGTTTTGGCGATTTAAGCCACATTACTAACGGTATTGTTTAAAATTCGGCATTTCATAACAATTTCTACAAAGATCCTAGGGTACCTATAGACTCCAAATAACGGTTACTCTCGATATTCGGTATTTCTACGGTTTAACCACATTTTCTAATGAAAGTGTTTCAAATTTTGTACATAATGCTCGCAATAGATACCAAACACTGTAGCCAATAACTTTCTATGTAGGTTCTTGTTTTTTTATATAGTCCCTATTTACCGGTACCTCCTAATATTGGAATTTTAATGTTAAGACACATCTAAGATTAAATCGTGACTTTGGCATGCGAATACGACAGTGTTGCCACTTGTAGCTATAACAGTGTTGAATTTTCAAGTTATTGCAGCCAAAAAAGGCAACAGTGTTATATTTTTTAACTCCGAAGTAAAGATTTAAGCTTTGATCTGTTGTACCATTTAGAGTTTGTAATTGGTTATCGGTGTCATGGTGTAATATTGGTTATATAGGTACAGTGTATCCTAAAGCCCCCTTTCGGTACCTTCTAAAATTCAGTTTTTTTCCATTTCATTTTATTTCATACAATTCATTATAACTAATCCAAAATCTTATTTTAACATACAACAATATAAAAAGAGCCTATAACTAGATTAATCTAATCACGATGTTAGCCACATTTTCTATTGGATATTCGGTGTTTTAAGATTTTCCTTATTTGATATTTGAAACTCGCAATAGAAAACAACACCTGCAGCAGAAATTGGTTTATGTTAGTTCACGTTTTGGTATAGCTCCCATGTACAGGTACCGCTAGTTTCATTAAGACTTTTTAAATAAAATTCGTTCCAGTAATATTCATGTTTTCATCCCTCCCGGCGGAGGTTTACTTTCCGTAATTAATGAAGTTTGTCGTTAGTTAACGACGAAATTAAAGTAGTCGCTAGTTCGCAGTTCTTCTTTGCGTTATTCACAGGTCTTGGAGTTATTTTAAAATAATTTCTGGGGAGAATATCCCAGACAAAAAGCAAGGGAACTGATGAGGATTTGTGGTTCTTTCCGAAACCTAGGTATTCCCTGCCTTATCCCCTGTTAAACATTGCCATCTTTCTCCACTAATAAACAAACGTTGTTTTTATAAAAACAACAATAATGGGATTAAGCCTAACTATTTTGCAACAATGAAAAATTGAACATTCATAGGTGGGATTTGTCGAAAAAGTATTCTTACGAATGGACTGGTAAAAATTATATCTACAGTATTTTCTTTTGTATCTATCGCCACCTATGCTACTGCAGCATTGTCTTAACTGTAAGATATGTCCCTTGTTACATTTTAGTTTTCCTTTTTGGAGAATTATTCCCAATCCATTAATACTTGTACAATATTTTCTGGCACATGACCAAAAACTGTATTATTAAAGATCGGATATACTATTTATATTCATTTTGATGTTAATTAACGCGTAGTAATTAACGGCCGATGCCATATTTTTATACCCTTTACCTTGGAAAGGACGGTATAGGGTTGCCCATATTCGACGGACCTTTGGGAAAAATTTTTATTGTGCCTAGGATGGTTGGTATTGAAAATCAGATGTATCAGTCCACGGTTTGGTATAGTCCCCATATAACGGTACCTCCCGATATTCGGTTTTTTTATGATTTTCCACATTTTTTCATGGATTTTTCTTAAAATTGGTGTTTGTAGGTCATAATGGGTTCTAGCTCCGGTGGCAAAACATTGTATGTGTAAGCCCATGTTTTGGTATAGCCCCCATATAACGGCACCTCCCGATATTCGGTATTTTGATGATTTTTGCCACATTTTCTCTCGAATTTGTCTAAAAATTGGTATTTGTGGGTCATAATGGAGTCTAGCTCGTATGGCGAAACATTGTATGTATAGGTCCACGTTTTGGTATAGCCCCCATATAACGGTACCTACTGATTTTCGATTTTTGATAAAAATTGGTATTTTTAGTTCATAATGGTTCTAGTCCATTGGTGGAACATTTAATATTAATTAAACCTTTTCACATAACGCACATATAATGGTACCCACCGATATTCGATATTTTGATAATCCTAGTCATATTTACCCACATAATTGTTTCAAATTTGGTATTTTAGAAGATTTGATATATGGCAATCCTTGAAGTACAAAATTGTCTATAAAGGTTCCAGTTTTGGTATGGCCCCATATAACGGCCTCACTCACTTTATGGGTTTTTGATAAGTTTAACTGCATTATGTAAAAGGTCTTACTGGAATATGAAGTTTAAGGTGTAACACGCTTGAATTCAGATACTTTTATATAAAAATGTTTCCACCTTAGGGTAAGGTGCGAGGGTATAAAAGTTCGGCCCGGCCGAACTTAATGTTTTTACTTGTTACAACTTGTCTCTGTTCTGTTATAACTTTATTATTATTCATTATTTCAGCATTTAAATTTGAATAATTAAAACATATGTTATACTTACTACTGGTGTTGTTGCCTTTATTGGCATGAATTAAATAAGGTTGTACGGTAAGTGAATTTAAATTTAAAATGCAAAAAAAAAAATTAAATCACAGTTATGAAAACTGTCAGTTCGTTAAATTGACCGACAAATTTGCCAATGATAACCGAATATGACTGTTGGCTAACATTTACATTTTTTAATCACGAGACTAAGATCTACCTACAGAAAAAAATCCAGATCGACCCGAGGGTTTTAGCTAAATAAGAATTGTTCCTATGTCACGAATGTCGTATTCATAGATCCGCTATGGAATTGGCATTTGAGATTGAGTGGATTTCGTAAAATCTTAACGTACTTTAAAAGCTTAATTAGGATTAAACACGATGATTGACTACCAGCTTAGCATCGTTGCCTTTATAATGTGTCACTTATATGCATTGCGACGGCTTCAAGCTTCTTGTGTATTGTGTAGAATAAATAATGAACAAAATTCTAGTTCTTCTCGTTCTATGTCATATTGTTCATGCAAAAAAACCTTCTTTGTGTAAGAATATAAGTCTTGCGTGGTTTCCAAAGCACTCTCCCCTGTGCAAATATACTACTGTTGATATTGCTGATTCTTTAAACTCATTTTTTTTTAACAAAAAATGTGCCCGTTTCTGTTGGACCTTTTTTTTGATAAATATTCAATTTTTTTGAGTGCTTTGACTGTCATTGTACAAAATTAAGGTATTCAAACGAATAGTTTTCCTTTGAAATGACGAGCTTTTTTAGTTGCCTCAGCTATTACATTATATCCAGGAAAGCGAAACCTCTCTTTGTTTTCGTGCTTCCCAACATATATATATAATATATATATATATATATATATATATATATATATATATATATATATATATATATATCCATATATATATATATATATATATATATATATATATGTTGGGAAGCACGAAAACAAAGAGAGGTTTTGCTTTCCTGGATATAATGTAATAGCTGAGGCAACTAAAAAAGCTCGTCATTTCAAAGGAAAACTATTCGTTTGAATACCTTAATTTTGTACAATGACAGTCAAAGCACTCAAAAAATTGAATATTTATCAAAAAAAAAGGTCCAACAGAAACGGGCACATTTTTTGTTAAAAAAAAATGAGTTTAAAGAATCAGCAATATCAACAGTAGTATATTTGCACAGGGGAGAGTGCTTTGGAAACCACGCAAGACTTATATTCTTACACAAAGAAGGTTTTTTTGCATGAACAATATGACATAGAACGAGAAGAACTAGAATTTTGTTCATTATTTATTCTACACAATACACAAGAAGCTTGAAGCCGTCGCAATGCATATAAGTGACACATTATAAAGGCAACGATGCTAAGCTGGTAGTCAATCATCGTGTTTAATCCTAATTAAGCTTTTAAAGTACGTTAAGATTTTACGAAATCCACTCAATCTCAAATGCCAATTCCATAGCGGATCTATGAATACGACATTCGTGACATAGGAACAATTCTTATTTAGCTAAAACCCTCGGGTCGATCTGGATTTTTTTCTGTAGGTAGATCTTAGTCTCGTGTTTAAAAAATGTAAATGTTAGCCAACAGTCATATTCGGTTATCATTGGCAAATTTGTCGGTCAATTTAACGAACTGACAGTTTTTCATAACTGTGATTTAATTTTTTTTTTTTTTTGCATTTTAAATTTAAATTCACTTACCGTACAACCTTATTTAATTCATGCCAATAAAGGCAACAACACCAGTAGTAAGTATAACATATGTTTTAATTATTCAAATTTAAATGCTGAAATAATGAATAATAATAAAGTTATAACAGAACAGAGACAAGTTGTAACAAGTAAAAAACATTAAGTTCGGCCGGGCCGAACTTTTATACCCTCGCACCTTACCCTAAGGTGGAAACATTTTTATATAAAAGTATCTGAATTCAAGCGTGTTACACCTTAAACTTCATATTCCAGTAAGACCTTTTACATAATGCAGTTAAACTTATCAAAAACCCATAAAGTGAGTGAGGCCGTTATATGGGGCCATACCAAAACTGGAACCTTTATAGACAATTTTGTACTTCAAGGATTGCCATATATCAAATCTTCTAAAATACCAAATTTGAAACAATTATGTGGGTAAATATGACTAGGATTATCAAAATATCGAATATCGGTGGGTACCATTATATGTGCGTTATGTGAAAAGGTTTAATTAAATATTAAATGTTCCACCAATGGACTAGAACCCATTATGAACTAAAAATACCAATTTTTATCAAAAAATCGAAAATCAGTAGGTACCGTTATATGGGGGCTATACCAAAACGTGGACCTATACATACAATGTTTCGCCATACGAGCTAGACTCCATTATGACCCACAAATACCAATTTTTAGACAAATTCGAGAGAAAATGTGGCAAAAATCATCAAAATACCGAATATCGGGAGGTGCCGTTATATGGGGGCTATACCAAAACATGGGCTTACACATACAATGTTTTGCCACCGAAGCTAGAACCCATTATGACCTACAAACACCAATTTTAAGAAAAATCCATGAAAAAATGTGGAAAATCATAAAAAAACCGAATATCGGGAGGTACCGTTATATGGGGACTATACCAAACCGTGGACCGATACATCTGATTTTCAATACCAACCATCCTAGGCACAATAAAAATTTTTCCCAAAGGTCCGTCGAATATGGGCAACCCTATACCGTCCTTTCCAAGGTAAAGGGTATAAAAATATGGCATCGGCCGTTAATTACTACGCGTTATAAAATTAACATCAAAATGAATATAAATAGTATATCCGATCTTTAATAATACAGTTTTTGGTCATGTGCCAGAAAATATTGTACAAGTATTAATGGATTGGGAATAATTCTCCAAAAAGGAAAACTAAAATGTAACAAGGGACATATCTTACAGTTAAGACAATGCTGCAGTAGCATAGGTGGCGATAGATACAAAAGAAAATACTGTAGATATAATTTTTACCAGTCCATTCGTAAGAATACTTTTTCGACAAATCCCACCTATGAATGTTCAATTTTCATTGTTGCAAAATAGTTAGGCTTAATCCCATTATTGTTGTTTTTATAAAACAACGTTTGTTTATTAGTGGAGAAAGATGGCAATGTTTAACAGGGGATAAGGCAGGGAATACCTAGGTTTCGGAAAGAACCACAAATCCTCATCAGTTCCCTTGCTTTTTGTCTGGGATATTCTCCCCAGAAATTATTTTAAAATAACTCCAAGACCTGTGAATAACGCAAAGAAGAACTGCGAACTAGCGACTACTTTAATTTCGTCGTTAACTAAACGACAAACTTCATTAATTACGGAAAGTAAACCTCCGCCGGGAGGGATGAAAACATGAATATTACTGGAACGAATTTTATTTTAAAAAGTCTTAATGAAACTAGCGGTACCTGTACATGGGAGCTATACCAAAACGTGAACTAACATAAACCAATTTCTGCTGCAGGTGTTGTTTTCTATTGCGAGTTTCAAATATCAAATAAGGAAAATCTTAAAACACCGAATATCCAATAGAAAATGTGGCTAACATCGTGATTAGATTAATCTAGTTATAGGCTCTTTTTATATTGTTGTATGTTAAAATAAGATTTGGATTAGTTATAATGAATTGTATGAAATAAAATGAAATGGAAAAAACTGAATTTTAGAAGGTACCGAAAGGGGGCTTTAGGATACACTGTACCTATATAACCAATATTACACCATGACACCGATAACCAATTAAAAACTCTAAATGGTACAACAGATCAAAGCTTAAATCTTTACTTCGGAGTTAAAAAATATAACACTGTTGCCTTTTTTGGCTGCAATAACTTGAAAATTCAACACTGTTATAGCTACAAGTGGCAACACTGTCGTATTCGCATGCCAAAGTCACGATTTAATCTTAGATGTGTCTTAACAAAAAAACCTTCTTTGTGTAAGAATATAAGTCTTGCGTGGTTTCCAAAGCACTCTCCCCTGTGCAAATATACTACTGTTGATATTGCTGATTCTTTAAACTCATTTTTTTTTAACAAAAAATGTGCCCGTTTCTGTTGGACCTTTTTTTTGATAAATATTCAATTTTTTTGAGTGCTTTGACTGTCATTGTACAAAATTAAGGTATTCAAACGAATAGTTTTCCTTTGAAATGACGAGCTTTTTTAGTTGCCTCAGCTATTACATTATATCCAGGAAAGCGAAACCTCTCTTTGTTTTCGTGCTTCCCAACATATATATATATATATATATATATATATATATATATATATATATATATATATATACATATATATAAACAAACTACAAACGACGATCTGGCCCCAATGAACGTCAACTACATCTATATTAATTTTCTTGTTTAATATTCCATGTTCCAATGTTTCTTTTAAATATTTCAGAATTCTTTTAACTGCTTTCCAATATTCATCGTTGTAGTTTGAATAGAATCATAAAATTCACCGCATAGGCAATATTTACCTGCTCCCATTAATTTCTGACATGGATACTTGAACATTGCTTCTTCACAAATTGCTGATGGTACTGCCAATTTGATTCCAAAGGCGTGGAGTAGGATTTGCAATCCATCATGCAAAAACCATCAAGTACCAAGTCGGCGTATTTACGTTGAGAGATAAATATTTCATTTGACCAAAATTATTTACATCAAATGACGGCGATAGTGACATCGTGATGGAGTTTATCCATTTTGGTTCATTGGAAACCAACAATAAGTCGTCAATATATATAAGTATTAACATGTGTCTTCCGTACCATAAGACATACAAAGCTTTATTGAGTTCACAAACAGACCATTTCTTTCGTCCCATTGCTGCATTTCTCATGTTTCCCATTTATGTAGGCCGTCACAGCATCCATTTGATGGATTTTTGACGATGACGATGATCGCACAACAGGAGAGTAAGTTTCGTGAAAATCTTCACCAAGTGGTTGCGAATACCGTGTTGCTACTAATCGAACTTTTCTCTTTGACTCGATATACCAATCGACTGATCTTGACCTTGATATCTGCCTCGATAACGGCTTACGGTTATTCTTAACATAGACTTTGTCCTCTACATTATAAACTCTATGATTGCGGGTTTTGTTAAAGTTATGTAACTGTCTGTTCTGCACGTTACAAATCCACCCCTTTTTTACCAAACTCAGAGGGTGCTGAATGAATTGGTTTGTCCTTAGTAACAGAATATATTGTTCTATTGTATTCCATAGTTGATTGTAAAATGAGGTCAACGGTGTCCCCAACGGTCAACGGTGTCCCCAAACTTTCTTTCTATTTTAATGCATCTTGCTATTCTATTTCTAAGACTTTTTACCAACCGATTTCCCTAGCAAAAATGGAAGTGGATCCAATGACTATCCTCATGGTTGAGGGTACTAAAATTTTGCCCGACCGAAGCGCGCTTACGATAATTGATAATAAAAATGATGTATACTGCTAGTTGGCGCCAATGGAAGGAAAGGGGGAAATGCAAAGCAAACCAAATGTAACAAAATCAAATAAAAGCACAATTGTACTAACCCCACAATTGTGTTATTATTTGATTTTAATATAAAATAAAAACAAAAAACAAATTAATAAATAATAAAAATAATTTTGTTGTAAATACTCTCTCTCTTCTTCTATCACCCGATACGAACGAAGGCTCTCCCTGCTATTGTGCAAATAAGGTAATATTCTTTACCATCCAACTAAACTAGCATTATTCAAATTTTATTCATTATTCAATTTTATTCTAAGAAAACCCTTGTGTTTTATCTATCTTTTTTTGCAAAACCCCACGCTCCACGACGCATTCGGTGTTTTACTCCCATCAGCGGAGCCCCTCTGAGCTAAACATTTGGTCCAATCTAACCGGATATTCCAGCCCTCTTGGTCGCTTTAGGAATCCACTACATACAGTGCACTGTATTCGAGTGAGGTCGATTTACGTTGGCTTCTAATTTAGATGCTTGCATTCGGCAGCATCATAACCAAAACAAAACTCGAAAATAAAATTGTGGCAAATATCGTTTGCTAATTTTCTTTTCGTTTTGATTCATTTTAAACAACAAAACATTCAATATTTCGTTCGTTGATACCAACAAAATCATCGTTGTTAGTAGTTCTTAGTTGGGAGTGCCTTACTACCTAAAGCAAAGTTCACAATACTATTCTCTTTGGTTGGTTTGTCCTTTTTAATATTGCAAATTGTTGTTTGTACATTTATTGTTTTTTCTGGGTGCAACAACAGCTAAATTCATTTTCTGTTTTGTTTGTCGCAAGTATTAACACTGTTTGATCATCCACCAACATCACTGTTTGCTTGTCGTTGTTCTCTGATCAGCACTTGTTTTTTGAGCTTTGTTACATCAGTGTACGAACATAACAAACGAAGGAAGATTATTTTTGTTTATTCCTCTTTCTGTCGTGTCCAATTATGTTAAGTAGCTACACTACGTTGGTCGGTTACTTTTGTTTGTTATATTAGTTGGTATTGGGTGTAAAATTATTATTACAATATGGTTACAATAAAATCAATGCAATAGTGTACAGGGTTGCCCATATTCGATGGACCTTTGGACCCATTCCAATCGACGAGGCTTGTCCGCAGGCAATATTCTTTGCGTCAATTGAATTTTGTACTGGAACAAATGCAAATTAATGCGAATAATCCATTGTAAAGTGGACCGAGCCATGCCCAACTGCTGAGAACGGCGTTTTTGGGATGTTCTTGGGGACCTCTCAACACTGGCTCGTACGGCAGCGATATTCTCGGTCAATCGCCTTGGTCGACTTTTATATGGCCTCTTCGGATTAGAAAGAGCCTTAACAGTCGAAAATTTTTCGTATAAACGCTTAATGGTGTTCTTAGAAGGCGCACTTCTCACATTTTTTAATGTTTTAAAAGCACGTTGAGTTTTCACAATTGACTTCTTCTGTTGAATGTAAATTTCAAAGCGCTCGCGTGGCATGTATTGGTTCATGGTAAAAATCTGCTTGGATGTGACATCTCTGTCAAAAGTTATGGCGTTACCAGTTGGGTCCGTCGAATATGGGCAACCCTGTATTTCATTTTTGTTGTTGTTTTTGGTCATTTTGATAAGTTATATATAAGTCGTCGCAAAACTTAAAACAATTGGAAAATGTAACAAAAGAACATTTGCATATGGCAGAAATAAATATAACGCTTCTTTTAACAATTACTCCAATACAATGCCAATACTTTATAGAAAAATTATAAAATAACGTTGCATAACAAGAAATTTGATAAAACTCATGCGGATAAAACTCATAGAAATCGGCTCAATCCCTTTTGGTTTCTGAGTCACAGGAAAATACTACCGCAAATATGTCTTTTGGCTGTGATATTGTTCAAAGTTTGGCATTGCCCCCAACTGATATTGATATTTTTGAGGGAGATTTTTCTTATTGGCCTTCCTTTCGGGATTTGTTTAGCGAAATTTACCTAAATAACAATCGCTTGAGTGATGTGGAACACAAGTACTTGCTTCTAAAAACTGCTGGAGAATCTCGGGAAATCGTTTCTCAATTTCCTCAACCTAATCGTGGTTTCGCTGTCGTATGGAAAGCAATAATTGGTTCATCATAAACTAAAGTCATTGTATAGTCTTCCAATTATTGTAAAAGAAACTGCATCGGGTCAAAAAGACATCCCACGGGGAATTAACAGTTGAATTTTTTCGATGTCGACCTATTACGTTCCCACATATCAATGGGATCCTATACTTGTCTTCAATTTCCTACAAACTTTACCTAAAGAAACGCAACTGCTGTGGGACAAGGTATATACCATCGGCTTCATTTGTGCTCAAAATTTAAAAAGTTATCCTCCGCCAATAGATTTGCATTCGTCAAGTGAGAGGGCTATTGTATAAATAAACTAGTAAATGGTCATTAAATCCGAATGGTTCGGTTCTGATTCCAAAGGCTACATAAAGCTCGTCAAAATCGTTGTTGTCAGCTTCAGTCCCAGTTTTTCGTCCCTCGAAATGTATAACCTCCACATCGGATTAAGTTCAATATCAAAAATCTAATTTTGTTCGTTCGGTCCCACGCCTCTCACAACCGCCCCTGCCGACCGAGGGGGCAACCTCCCTATAACGCAAAGAGCGCGTACGGACCAAGGCAGGTTAGCAATGGTTTCACACCGGCTACAGAAACTACATCAGCCAGTGAATAAAATACAAAAGTCATTTTAAAAGTTACACACAAAGTAGTAAACATAAATTTACAAAGCAACAATCTACAAGCACTGCTAATTGGCCACGTCTACTGTTCGGCATAGGGTATTGTAGATCAAATGCAAGATGATCAAAGGCGAAGTTCTACTGGTTCCGCGGAGGCATTTGCAGATAATATGCCGTAAAATGAGCATATAGAGTTAAGAAAAACATAAATATAAGGTAACATAAACATAAAATTATCGTAGATATTTCACGACATAAATTACATATGTACAATACAATTTTTTATTGTGTTCAAGGGACTATTTAAGGAAATAGAATTACCTAAGCTGTTATAAATTACACAAAGTGATCTCATTTCAAGATCATTATTTCTTCTTGGAGAATCAATAAATTAATCGTATTAATTTAATGATAAATAATGCTCTTAATCAACTTTAAACGGCTCTCGTATGGCGGAAGAAGTTCAGAGGGATTCCAATTTAAACCACGCAAAGCTAAAATTAAAAACTGAATTTGTACTGATTCAATTTTATCAGAATAATATTTATAAAATTGACTCCATAATATACAACCTTATTCTAATACTGGATGAACTAGACTAACAAACAATCTTTTGGTTACATAAGGATCATTAAACTCTTTGGACCAATGCTTGATGAAGCCTAGTAAAGTTTTAGCTTTATTAACACAAGAATCAACGTGTAAATGTAACTGTAGCCAGTGTTGCCAACATTTTGAGAGCTAAAAGCGTAATTAAAAACCAGAAAAGCGTAAATGGCGTAAAAATTTTCCTTAAAAAAGCGTAAAAAGCGCTATGCATTTTTTTCTAACCAAAATTGTCAATAAAACACTTTTTTTAAACTAAATACTGTTTTATTAAAAAATTTAGATCGTATCTTATATAAACATTTCATGTATATAAGCGTATACATATTTTTAAATAAGTAAAAAAGCAGTAAGTTCGGCCGGGCCGAACTTTGAATAACCTCCACCGTTTAAAACGAATTAGGAAATTTACAAAAAAAAGTCCATTAAAAATTCTGTTAAAATCAACAAAAATACCCAATATCGGAAGATGCCGATATATTGAGGATATACGATATTGTGGACCTTACCGACAATTCTATTTCAGGGGGTAAAGTACTCACAAAGAACTCCTTGTGTAGAATTGCAGACAATTCCATTGAAAAATGTGTCTTAAATCAACAACAACATATAAATATTTCATGTATATAAGTACATACATATTTTTAAAAAAATATGATATATTAGGAACATTTTACATGTGGTTAAAACTTGCAGACATATACATTTTTACAAACAATTATGTTCACCCATAAAACCCATAGCTTCAAATTCAGTTGAAGTTTTGTAAACTCGTACAACAAAGCAGCCATGTATAAACTTACGTTTTTTTTCTCGTTCATTTCACTTTTTCTTCAATTGGTTTATAATACACAAAATTCTTCGTTTTATTATGGTTTATTAAAAAAGAGTAAACAAAAGAACTTCAATGACAGGAATGAGACGTAAAGAATTTGTAGTAAAGAACTTGCGACAAGTAGATGTCATACATTCAAAATATTCGAATGTATTGTTACGAATATAACTTTAGATTTAAGTTAATTTAGATGAATTCCGTTAATTTAAGAATTTGAATTGTAACGTAAATTTCTACTACGCAGTTTATTTGAATAACTTCACAACAACAACTACTGTATAGATTTTTCTACATCCTTCCATTTCCTCTTTCATTTTCTATTTTGTTGCTGACGTACAATTCTTGTTAAACGTCATCATTGATGATCGCCTAATTCCTCTTTCTTTGTTATCCCCTCGCCTGTGTATGTGTTGTTGTTATTGTTCACTCAATGTAAGTTTGTATGTGTTGTTGTTATTGTTCACTCAATGTAAGTTTGTATGTGTTCGTTGCATTGGTAGATTGTTCGTAATCTAGGCGTTACCAGATCGTCTAGAAACTTCTGTAGCGACAGGCGAGGCTCATATAAATAGGGGAAATGGAAAGGCAGTTAGTCAGTTGTGAATCAGATCGCGAATTGAAACCGTCGAGTAAAGTAAAGTGCAAAGTAAAGTTGTGTGAATAAAATCATTGTAATAATCGTAATCCGAAAGAACCCGCGTTTTATTTGGTACGAGCTGTATTGGGAAATAAAACAACGTCTACACGGGATTAAGTAAAATCCAAGAACGTAACAATTGGTGTCGGAAGTGAGATTACGATAATACTACGATGAAGTTTAAGGATCTACGAGTGGAAGACTTGAAGAAGGAACTTAATAAATTGGAATTGTCCTCTACTGGCAACAAGGCTGAACTACAAAAACGTCTGTTGGATGAGTTCGAGCGCCGTGGTATGAACATCGATACATATGAGTTTGACAGTAAGGATGAAGTGGATTTATCGGAAATGGGCGAATCCAACGGTGGGGAAGTCTCGTCAGTAGCTGCCAGGGGTGACGATTTCAGAGAAATGCTAGCCAAAATGTTTGAGAAAAATTTCAGAAGGTTCGAAGAAAATTCAAGAATAACGAACGAGAAACTCGAGTACATTGCAGAAGTTATTGGAAGGAGAGTGGAAACCGTGGAGGTCCAAATTAAAGAGTTGGATAAGAAAGTGCAGTCGGTTGACGAGAAATTTCTGTCCCACGACCATTGGGTTACAAATCTGGAGAAGAAAATTTCGGAACTGGAAATCAAAGGTGGTCCGGTGCGAGTTCCTGATAACACACTAAAAATCAAACCTCCTGTATTCGACGGCTCTACGTCATTCAATGTTTTCAAGTTACAGTTCGAGACAGTGGCTTCTAGAAATTCGTGGAACGACAGCGACAAAGCGGTTGCACTACTTCTGGCATTGAAGGGCAGTGCTGCTGATGTTATACAGAGTATTCCTGTCGCTTCTAGAAACAACTATGAAGATGTTATTGCTGCACTGGAACGTAAGTACGGTGGCGAACATAAACGAAACATCTACCTTATGGAATTAAGGGGAAGAGTACAGAGGGCAAACGAGACGTTACAAGACTTTGCAGCTGAGGTGGAACGTTTGGTGCTAATGACGTATCCAGGAGAGGATCACCCATTGCTGGACCGTATGAAAATCGAAACCTTTGTGAATGGCATACGTGACCCTGAGATTAAGTATGCAACATATGCGTCACCAAAAGCATCATTTTCCGAAACTGTGTCGTTTGCCCTTGCCCAAGAGACGGCAAGAATAGTTGTTAAGCCCCAGACCCACAAGATTCGCCAACTGGAGACCGAAGGTTGCGAACCCAAATCTCTCGTTAACTCGATCGAAGACGCCATGAGGCGGGTAATAGAAGAGACAAAGTTAGTTGGGATGACTAAGCCCAGGGTTAGATGCTACAACTGCGATAAAGTAGGTCATATTGCGCGCGAATGCAGAGCTAAGCGCAAACGATCCAGGTCATCGTCACCACCTCCAACGAAAGATGGTAGAAGAATGGCCCAACAGTCCACCAATGAGTCACAGTTAAACTAAATCGAGCCAGTCCAGCGGGGCATGAACTGGCTCCCATCGACGATGGCCCCACAATCTCCATAGCAATAGTACAACAGGAAAGTCACAACCTAACAACAACTGGGTACATCAATGGTGATAAGCGAGTTCTGACGTTAGATACTGGCGCATCAAAGTCCATCGTAAGATCAGATCTGGTAAAGGGAAAAATAACGCAACTTAATGGAGTCAGACTGCGCACAGCAACGGGGGAGCCCGCGGCAGTACACGGCAAGATTACCCTGAGACTAACTATTGCCAATAAATCGGAGAATTACGAGTTTATAGTTGCCGATATCGTAGACGAAGTGATAATAGGCGCAGATTTTATGATTGCCTTTGGTATCAATCTGGATATGAAAGAACGTGTGATGACCTGGTCTAACGTCGAAATTCCGTTAAACGTGGGCTACGATGAAAGTACACCCATTAGACGTCTGACCACGGACCATCCAGAGATAATACCGCCCTGTGCCGAAGCAATAATATGGGTACCAATGAATGGAGATTGTGGAGCCGAGAAGTTGTGGGTGGTGGAACCAGCAGAAAACAGAAACAGTAACATCCTAATAGCGAATGCCCTGGTGAAAAGCAACAAGGACGGATTAATTCCTGTTAGAGTTTTGAACCTGTCAAACAAGCAAGAGCAAATTTGCCAATTTTCCGATGTTGGACAATGCACACCAGCTGAAGCTGTAGTTAATTTGGAAACTAGCACCGAAAAGCCAGCTGCCATGGAGAAGAAGCACCTCGACGGCTACATAAAAGAGTGGACACACCAATTATCACCTTCCGAGAGGAACAAGGCTAAGCAGCTATTATGGAAATATGCCTCTACCTTTGCGTTGACAAAAGAGCACCAAGGAAGAACATCAGTGGTGAAGCATGAAATCAATACAGCAGACGCGAGACCCATTAAACAGCCTCCAAGAAGTGTTCCCCTGGCAAAAAGAGACGAGGTTCAGAAGCTGATAAGTGAAATGGAAAAGAGTGGTGTAATAGAACCATCGTCAAGTCCATGGTGCTCCCCAGTGGTCTTGGTCAAGAAGAAAGACGGAAGCACCCGATTTTGTGTGGACTACAGAAAGTTGAATGATGTCACCAAGAAAGACAGCTATCCGCTCCCAAGAATCGACGACACATTGGACACATTAGCCGTGATGTCATGGTTCTCCACCCTCGACCTGCAGAGTGGGTACTGGCAAGTAGAGATCGCCGAGAAAGATAAGGAGAAAACAGCGTTTGGCGTAAATGGGGGTCTCTGGCAGTTCAATGTCATGCCATTCGGACTCTGCAACGCCCCGGCTACATTTGAAAGGCTGATGGAGCGTGTGTTAAAAGGGCTGCAGTGGAAGTCGTGCCTCATATACCTGGATGACATCATAGTCATGGGACGCAACTTCGACGAACACATCAAGAACTTAAAGGATGTTCTACAGCATCTTTCGTCTTCAGGCCTCAAGCTGAACCCAAAGAAGTGCAGTCTCTTCCAACGAGAGGTGAAGTTCCTGGGGCACCACGTGACGCCGGAGGGCATATCGACGGATAAGGAGAAAATTCAAGCCGTCAGAGATTGGCCGCAGCCCCGAAATCTCCATGAGCTGCGAAGCTTTCTGGGTCTCTGCACATACTACCGTCGATTTGTCCAAAATTTTGCCAACATCGCCGCCTGTCTACACCGTTTGACGCAAAAAGGCCAGAGGTTTCAGTGGGGCAACGACCAGGAGGAGGCATTCAGAAAGCTCAAAGACATGCTATGCAGAGCCCCCATTTTGGCATACCCTATACCTGGCGGCAAGTTTGTCCTGGACACAGACGCAAGTGCGTGCGGCATCGGTGGCGTCCTTTCCCAGGAAATCGACGGACAGGAAAAAGTCATCGGGTACTACAGCCGGACATTGTCGAAACCTGAGAGGAATTACTGTGTGACGAGGAGAGAGCTGCTTGCTGTCCTTGAGTGCGTTAAACACTTCCACAAATACCTATATGACCAGCATTTCCTGCTGAGGACCGACCACGCTGCTCTCCAATGGTTGCTGCAGTTTAAGAATCCGGAAGGTCAACTAGCCCGTTGGATCGAGAGGCTCCAGAGTTATGACTTCAGAATCGAGCACAGAAAAGGCGGAAAACACGGTAATGCTGATGCCCTGTCTCGTCGGCCATGCAAAGTAGAATGCAAGCACTGCTCAAAGGCTGAGAATAAAGAGAATATCGTTGATGTCCGACTATTGCAATTTGAGTCGGGTGAAGATTGGTCGACGGAACAACGAAGAGATCCCATTCTGGGCAAAGTAATTTCGGCCATAGAAACGGGCAAACGACCTAGTCGCAAAGAAATTACCTCCGAAAGCCCTCTTTTAAAATCCTATTGGGCCCAGTGGGACAGTCTACTTATAATAGATGGTTGCCTATATCGCAAATGGGAAAGTGAGGACGGTAAATCTCACCGGAACTTGATCGTCGTCCCAGACTCCAAAATAAGAGATGTCTTGTCGGAGTTTCACGATGGGCCAAGTGGAGGACATCTTGGCATAGCAAAAACCGCTGAAAAGGTAAAGCAGAGATTCTACTGGGTCGGCTGTCAAAAATCCATTGCCGACTGGATCGCCAATTGTGAAAGGTGCATAAGAGCTAAAGGTCCAACACGGAAGAGTCGAGGCTACATGCAGCAGTATAATTCAGGAGCCCCTTTTGAAAGAATCGCAATGGATGTAGCTGGACCGTTCCCAACAAGCGACTCTGGGAACCGGTATGTCTTAGTGGTCATGGATTACTTCAGTAAATGGCCAGAGGTTTATGCTATCCCAAATCAAGAAGCCAGGACAATTGTGGATGTGTTCAGCAGAAATTGGATTTGTCGCTATGGTGTTCCATCTGAGGTTCATTCCGATCAAGGGAGGAATTTTGAATCAGCGATCTTCAAGGAAATGTGTGACTCCTACGGAATCAAGAAAACCAGAACGACGCCCCTACATCCACAATCAGATGGCATGGTGGAAAGATTCAATCGCACCCTGGAAGAACATCTACGGAAAGTGGTGGACAGTGGCCAACGAGACTGGGATGAGCATATTCCCAAGTTTTTACTGGCTTATAGATCGGCCATTCATGATTCCACATCCCGGACCCCAGCCAAAGTTCTGTTCGGAAATGAATTAAAGCTACCTGGCGATTTGATATTCGGTGCTACCCCAAACGACGATGTGAACCAAGATGAAGACAGTCAAAACTCTTTTAGTAAAGTCCACGATGCAGTCCGACATCGAATAAAAATGGTTAGCAACCGCATGAAGGCAAGGTACGATCGAGCGGCAAATACCGATGGGTTTCAAGAAGGGCAACTGGTACTATTGTTCAACCCACAACGAAAGAAAGGACTATGCCCCAAATTACAAACGCACTGGGAAGGACCCTACAAGATTGTCACGAAAATAAATGACGTCGTTTATCGCATCCAGAGGAGCGACAGTCCCAGGTCGAAGATGAAAGTTGTACATTTGGAGCGGCTGACCCCCTACGGAACGGGAACTGTGCCTATTCGGGACGAACAGGCTTAAGCGGGGGGCAATGTTACGAATATAACTTTAGATTTAAGTTAATTTAGATGAATTCCGTTAATTTAAGAATTTGAATTGTAACGTAAATTTCTACTACGCAGTTTATTTGAATAACTTCACAACAACAACTACTGTATAGATTTTTCTACATCCTTCCATTTCCTCTTTCATTTTCTATTTTGTTGCTGACGTACAATTCTTGTTAAACGTCATCATTGATGATCGCCTAATTCCTCTTTCTTTGTTATCTCCTCGCCTGTGTATGTGTTGTTGTTATTGTTCACTCAATGTAAGTTTGTATGTGTTGTTGTTATTGTTCACTCAATGTAAGTTTGTATGTGTTCGTTGCATTGGTAGATTGTTCGTAATCTAGGCGTTACCAGATCGTCTAGAAACTTCTGTAGCGACAGGCGAGGCTCATATAAATAGGGGAAATGGAAAGGCAGTTAGTCAGTTGTGAATCAGATCGCGAATTGAAACCGTCGAGTAAAGTAAAGTGCAAAGTAAAGTTGTGTGAATAAAATCATTGTAATAATCGTAATCCGAAAGAACCCGCGTTTTATTTGGTACGAGCTGTATTGGGAAATAAAACAACGTCTACACGGGATTAAGTAAAATCCAAGAACGTAACAGTATAAACATTGTCATATTTAAAAATCTAAAACGCGCTAAAAGCACCAACAGAAAAGATGAAAAGCGTACGTACAGTGCTTTTTTTTTTTCGTTTCGCGCTATGCCCACTATTTTGGCGTTTTAGGGGGTCTAAAAAGCACCATAAATAACGCCAAAAGCACTAAGTTGGCATCGCTGACCGTAGCTTCAGACCTAAGATTACGCCCAAATCAACAAAAGATTCAACATTATCCAATTTGTAAGAGCCAAAGCCAGAAAGACCGACAATTTTTTGGATTTTTTTAGATTAAGAGACATGCCATTCCCACTACACCAATTTACGAGGGTGTGTAAATCGTATTGTAATGAAAATGCATCGTTAAGTGAGTTTATATGAAGAAAGAGTTTTACATCATTAGCGTACATCAGAATTTTAGCAAAACGGATAATTTTCGGAAAATCGTTCAGGTAAAGAACAAATAGTGGACTCAAGTGATTTCCCTGCATTACACCAGATGAAACATAAATATTTTTCGAAGGTGTATTATTAAAAAAAACATTTTGGGTGCGACATTCTAAATGGGAGGATATATAGTTTAACAGGGATGTTAGGAATCCCATTAAATCTAATTTAAGGAGCAACAGCTTGTGTACTACCGTATCAAAAGCTTTGCTAAAATCGGTATAAATTATATCAGTCTGCTGTTTACTAACAAAAACGTTATGTACATGACAAACAAATATTAGTGATTGTAGATCTATTTTTCATGAATCAATGTTGAAAAGGTGAAATTTAGCTTTTAGGTAATGTGATATCCTACGCGAAACTAAAAGTTCGAAGAGTTTGGGAATAGCGCTTAATTTAGCGATACATCTATAATTATCGACTAAACACCTATTTCCTGATTTATGAACAGGAATGGCAATGGCAACATGGAAAATAACCTTTTATTAGGGTATAATTAAAAAAATGTAGTGAGCGGCACGTGAAGTTCGTTAGCACAAGATTTTAGAATATACACTGGAACGCCATCAGAACCAGGGGAAAACGAAGAACGTAATGTTCTTAACCCAGAAAAAACTTCATCTTCTGTTAAGATAATACTAGGAAAATAGTTGAATTTCTCGATATTGTAGTTATAAATACCGTTAAAAGTGTTCGACTTATAAGATTATTGAAAAAGTCGGCAACTAAATTAGCAATCTAAGTTATCACTAGATTCAATACTACCCAGTTTCATACGACTTGGAAATGTTTGTGCTTTCCTTTTAGAACTTACAAATTTGAAAAAGTTTTTGGGATTATGCAACAAGTTCTGCCTCATCTTTATTAAATGTCGAGAATAACCTTTGGAATTTTCAGACTTGTATTTATGCCCTGCATAAGAATACTTTGAATGGTTCAATGCCGTATTCGATTTCTTAAATTTTTTAAATAATCTACTTTTTAAATTGCGTAAACGTCTCAGTGCAGGCGTAAACCAAGCGGGAACCTGGTCTATAATTTGCTTAACAGTAGGTATCGAATTAGATAAAGCAGAATTTAGTTGATCATAGAATTTTGAGACACTGGAGTCAATATCGTCACTTATACGCCATATAGTGTTCGATAGAAGTGTGCGAAGTTGGATAATTAAAGCAATAGTAGATATTATATTAGGAGCAGAGGTCCTCAATTAGAGATTTATCAACAGCGTGGTACAAAGGGAGAGTATCGAAATGTTCAACGAAGAAGAGAAGACTAAATCCAATAATCTATCTTTAATATTAAGAATGTCATTCACTTCATACAAGCAGGATTCGAATATAATATCTCAAAAGGCATCAAAACCAATTGGGTATGACGAGGGAACATAATCTACAATATTCTCACCTGAAATCCAAGAAATACCAGGAAGGTTAAAGCCACCCATACATATTAACGAACAATTATCCGTAAGCAAAGAAGACACTTTAGCAATAAGATTGGCATGGTTTACATAAATTTCTAGTCCAGAATTAGGATCAATATAAGAATAAGTTAAGAATACAGTGTTACCCGCGATATTTAGTTTAGCGCAGGCAAATTCAGTAATGGGGTCAGCTGAGACATCAATCATTTCAGAAGGAATCGAGTTATGAACTGCTGTCAAAACGCCGCCCTTTTCTCATTGCTCGATCCTTTCTTTAAACTTGATAATTATCAGAGAAAACCTCAGTTTCAAGAAAATCAGATTTTAACCATGTTTCAGTAAAGCAATTATTTAAAATTCACAAAAGAAGCTATTAAGGAATACGTTTCTCAGTTTAGTATTTAATCCTCTAACATTTTGGTAGAGGATCCCCCAAACATCAATTAGTTTTTTTTTGACGCTGGAAAAGTATTCACAGGTCTAGTGGAATAAGAGTGTTATCTGAATAGAAATTCTTTTACCAAGGTATCTTCTGTACAGAATGAACTAATAACGATAATTTTAAATAATCTGGGAGGCACAATTATTTTGAATATTTTGAATTATTTTGAATAAATATCACGCTGCTGAGAGGAACGAAATTTAAAGATGTTTAGATCTTGATCGGTTACACCATTTAGATTAGATCAGTTCTACAACGATAAGAGTGCTAAGAGTAGAGGGATCAACGCCATTTAGAACAGCGGAAGAGTTTGTAGGAGTTATAGTTGGAGCATGCACCACAACTGCAGGTGGGTTAGCCTTTACACTTTTTGAGGAATCAATGCTTGCAATCGAAGTGGAAGCATTGGAAGTTAGGTCTATGTCTTCGCGGCTTTCGTTAGATGGATTATTAGTATTAGGAGGGGGAGTTTGGCGAAATTGGAGAATTTAGACTTATTAAGTTATCCAGACCTAAGGTATTTTGGCCAAGATTGTTAGCTTCAACTCTTTTCTCTTAGGAGAGTCATCAGAAAATTCAAACCTGCCGACTAATTTTTCAAATTTGTTTTAAATTTTTTAAAAGTTAAATTAAAGCTTTTCTTTAACTTTTCAATTTCAGCCTTAGTTTCTTTAAATAGGCAATGATGATCAACTTGTAAGTCTCTACATTCGAAACAAGGCCAACGCAGACCTTTAGCCTTGTAATAAAGTCAAACTGTCTATCGTTGCAGCCAGCACATTTAAGATGCCAAAATTTATCGCAAATAAAGCAAGATATTAACCGTTGATGTCTCTAACAGCACAATCTTTATTTGAGCAAGTCATTATGAGAGTACTAAATATCGAACAATAGGGTAATAATACAAGTAAAAAAGAGTAATTATTATTATTTTTTATTTAAAATAAATATAGAAATTTTTTTTGTTTGTCCCTTGGTTTGGTCCTTAATTATTCGTTAAAATGTACGCGCTACGGAACACCCGCAATATCGTTTGCAAGCACATATCGTTGCATAGAAAGGTATATTGTTGCCAAAGGTACTATTGTTACCATCCAACCAAACTAGCAAAAAATCGTTTAATTTTATTGTGTTTTTATTTACCTTTTTATACCCTTCACCATTATATGGAGGGTATATTAATTTTGTCATTCATTTTGCAACTGCTCGAAATATAATAGACCTTTCAAAGTATATATATTCCGGATCAGCGTAAAATTTAAGACGATATAGCGATGTCCGGCTGTCTGTCTGTTGTAATCACGCTATCTTTCGAACGAATTGGGATAGAAGGCTAAAATTTTTCATACATGCATAGTTTACCAGTAATCAGTTCGTAAATGGTTAATGTCGGTCCACGTTTTCGTATAGCCCCCATATAACGATACGTTCCCATATTCGCTATTTTCATGATTTTAGACGTTATTTACCGGAATTATTTCAAACTACGTAGCTGAGATTCGCAATAGGTACTACAGCCTATGACAAAAATTTTTGTATGTAGGTTCACGTCTTCGTATATTCCCGATAGTCGGCATTTTAACGATTTTAGCAACATTATTCACCGGAATCGTTTCAAATTTCGTATTGAAAGATCCTAATGGGTATTTCAACTTATGGCAAAAAACTCCGTATGCAGGTCCACGTCATCTTATAGCCCCTATATGACGCTCCCCCCCAATATTCGGTATTTTCATGATTTTAGCGACATTATTTACCGGAATTATTTTGAATTTCGTATTTAAATATCGTAATAGGTACTACAACCTATGACAAAAAATTTTATATGCAGGTTCACGTCTTCGTATAGCCCCCATACAACGAGACTTCCCGATAGTCGGTATTTTGACGATTTCAGCAACATTATTCACCGGAATCGTTTCAAATTTCGTATTGAAAGATTTTAATGGGTATTTCAACTTATGACAAAAAACTTCGTATGCAGGGCCACAGCATCGTATAGCCTCCATATGACGGTACCGCCCGATACTCCGTATTTTCATAATTTTTGCGACATTATTCACCGTAATTGTAAAAAATGTCGCATTTGAAGTTCGTAATGGGCACTACAGCCTATGACAAAAAATTTCGAATGCAGGTCCACGTCTTCGTATAGTCCCCATATAACGGTTTTAATTTATGTGGTTGTTTTCGGAATTTTTTGAAAATTTTCGAGTTCCTTCGAAATGATGGAGGGTATTAAATATTCAGCCTGGCCGAATTTAGCTGCTTTTTTACTGTTTTTTTCTATTGCAAAACACTACAGTCCTCCACGCATTCGGCGTCTCAATCCCGTCGGCGGAGCCCCTCATTTGTGGTCCTTCGAACAGGATTATTCTTATTGCAATGTAACGATCCCAACGCGAAGTAAGGCGGCGTTAGCGCCATTAGTCACTCGTTTAAATCTGTTGACATCGATAGATTTCAACGGTGTTAATCATATACAAATTAACTGTCCGACATCGGCCAAAGAGGACGAGAGCTCAAACACGCTTCTATCCTTGCCAAAACTGTTTCTAATTCTTTGAACGTGAACCTAAGATTTCGAGCTTGCTTTCAAGTCCACGCCAGTATTTGTAAATGGTCAATCAAGGGTGGTTCTCTCTGTTGGAAGTGCAGCCATGCATTGACTGCAGCTGCGCTTTTTCAATAAAAGGAAGACTTTACTATGCCGAACTTTAAAGTACGTAACATCAATTGAATATCACCGTGAGATGAGTATTGTCGGGAATCGCTCCGAATAGGAAAGCGTGGGTGAATGTGACAATCTACCATTCATCCGCATGACGCCGCATTCATCCACAAAGCATTAATGGGAAGTTTACAACTATCTATATATCTAACGGCTTTTTGTCTAACAAATTGTTGTACTCGTTAGAGAAATGCATCTTTTGCGAACGTCAAAAGGCGCATTTCTCTAACCAGATTATGATTCGACCATACAGATTTATTCTTACCTAACCAATAGACATACCACGACTTCCTAAATCTGCGGGTAATACCTAGGAATCCGGATTGAATTTACATGGGGATATGATTAGACAAACCAACACTGTCTAACCAGACCTTCTGCATAACAGTCTTCGCTGCCACAATCACTGGCGCCAACCAACCAACTGTGTAATGTAGTAGTGTAGCTGGATTTGTTAACAATAGCTGTAGCTGGATATATAAACAATAGTTGTAGCTGAATTTGTTAACAAAATAGCTCTATTATTGGAAGTCAATTTTCTAAGCTCGAACTTTGCCGACGAGAGTGCCGTAATCAACTGGTCCCTAGATGCAAATGCAGTCTCAATGTCGTAAGCTCCAGCTAATACATCGTCAACGTACATACAATTTCGGGAATTCTGATTCAGTATCTGCCAGTTATAAAAGAGTCCGGATTGCTAAGTATGGTGCACAATTTACACCAGTTCATAGTCTAAAATCTGCTACGTTTCCGAAGAGATTTACGCGGATTTTCCTACACATTTGGGTAATGTCAGAGTTGAAAATGAATCACAGTGTGATGCGGTAAATAACACGAAATGACCTGCTTTTAACTGATTGCGGATACTGAACTCATGTGATCAAGTTCCAAGTATTCTGATAATATTGATCGTAGACTATTTTTACGTCCGGCTTTTTCGTCAAAGAATTTTCGTTGTGATAAAACATTTGAGCGAGGTTCTCCAAAGTAACTGGTAGCGCCAATCTAAGCTTTTATTGGTAGCCTAATGATATATCTACCGTCTGAGTTCCTACGAGTAGTCCGGGCGTAATTCTCCTCACAAAAACGATCCGATGGGTATAAAATTTTTCTTTTGGGAGTTTCCTCAAGTTCCCAGAATTTAACAATGTGTATGCAAAAATGATGATGTTTCATTTCTTTATACCAATTAGCGGGGTATAAGCTCTTAAAGCGGGGACAGTCATACAATTTATGACATTTCTATAACTTGATCGCTTAGACAGATCACTCAGTAAGAAAATCATCAAAGTCTTTCCAAGGTGAAAGCGAGGATTTATCCTTTGCACTCTGCTCCCAAAGACTCTGATTATGAACAAGAAGCCGAGGATTGTCATAATTTTTGATCAAAGCCTTCCAAGCCGGCGCGAAACTACGATTAGTTATTGGAAATATTGAGACTATCTCGTGAGCTTCTCTGTCATCTCCCGGACCAAACGACAAAGTCTTTCAATGTCCCTTAGACGAGCATTATTCATGTACACGGCGGTAAACAAATCTCTAAATATTGGCCATGAGTGAAAATCAACTTCAAAAACATCTGTGTCACAAGGAGGAAAATTTAGATTACATAATCTAAAGTACGAAAACTCGCACTACTTTTCCCCACAATAGAGGCAAGCGGAGTCTGAATCTGAGAAGGATTTACGAGCGAAACCTGATTCCAAACATTCAATTGGTTTTGCGTTTCAACCGACGTTTTCGGTAGAATTGGATTAGGTGATTTTTCTAGTGTTTTACCTGTGGTTTCTCACAACAACGCTAAGGAACCACTAACACTTGATGGTCTTCCTATTAATTGCAGACGGGCATCGTAAATACAGTTGAAAAGATGCATTATATATCGACAGCATCTATTTCATTTTTTGAGGTCTCTATAGACGTCATCATGAAATCACAGACTTTTTCAAACTTTTGCTGCACTTTTTGCTACAAATTTTCTAATCCATTGATTGGGAATTTTAAAGACTGTAAGTCTAATCTTATCTCTCATAGGTTCAAAGCTAGGGCTAAACTTTACAAGAGCATCCGAAGCTCTAATAACCATGTCGATTGGGGTCAAAGACATTTTGAAAGTTTTTTTTACCAAGTCTCTACTACAATAAGTAAGAGCAAAACAAAGCACAAAATTGCTAAAAATTTAATCAAAAACAAAATTTGACTTTGCACAATATACGAAGGAATAACAACGCAACAATTATCAACAAGCTCAACAATTTCAAAAAAATCGACCAAACTTTTCAAATGTCCAAGGAACGTACCGAAAAGCCTCCAAGAATTTACTAACACAGCACTATAGTGTCGAAAAACTCGAACACTTTCGCGAAATAATGGCCATCAAAACTCTCACACTATAGTGAATAAACAAGAAATGCAGCCTTTTCCACGATATCGAAAGAACACGTTCGCATACCTTTTACACGCAAACAGCTAATTGATGTTCCACCAAAATACATCAGAACGAAAAATTGTAAGAACATCAAAGCGAATGAAAACATAAGCATTTCAGTGCAATTTTGCGTTCTTTCGCACGCATGCGAACACAAATGGCTGCCGTCTAATTATAATTCAGGAGAATTGTTTCAGCATCAATATTGCTATGATTGAAAATAGTAACAAAAAGGTGAGTAAAAATAATAAATACAATTATAATATGCCAACAACAAATATAATTTTTATTTTCTTAATTCCAGCACGAATTATCTCCTGCAGAGCTATGGGCGCTAGTTGGAAAAGAATCCTGAGTTCGCTAGAGGAGGCTCAATATTTAGAAGCAGCGGCTCCTCCACATCATCCATAAAATATAGCGCAACAGAAATATTATTTTTTTTAAATTTTTTGAATAAATAAATAAATTGAACACAATCACTGAGAAACTAGGAATGTTATTTTATTTGTTTTTTTTTTACAATTTGTTTGTTTACAACTGAACTGTCAGTACAGGCAGAGCCAGCTGACGTATGGTTGTATTTTTTACGGCTTTTCGTGATTAAATCTCTCATTTTGGCGTTTTTGTACCCTCCACCATACTATGGAGGGTATATTAAGTTGTCATTCCGAATAGTAAGAAAAAAGGACGGAATGTTTGATAGAAGGGGGTGAATATAGAGTTATAGAGTGTGATCTACGGCTAAGGAGTTTGTTGTGTCATATTTAGCCACTTTAGTCTTCGGGCTAATTGAAGAATTACTATAGGGTCAGTGTTAAAAAAGAAAACAGATTATGTGACACTAGTTCACCCACCAGCCTGTGTCTCACATTAATGAGTGCTGGGCAGTGGCAGAGCAAGTGTTCGACTGTCTCAATTTCTTCTTCATCTTTACAGATCCTACAGTA
This sequence comes from Musca domestica, assembly GCF_030504385.1. Classification (NCBI taxonomy): domain Eukaryota; kingdom Metazoa; phylum Arthropoda; class Insecta; order Diptera; family Muscidae; genus Musca; species Musca domestica. Next base: position 850,166 of record NW_026712410.1, on the reverse strand, counting down.
GTCAAAGTTGTCGCTATCCCATTTCGAGGTCATTGCCCTTACCTTACAGTGACCTGTGATAATACCCACCACAGAGCTTGATAGATAACTCAGTGTTTTCCATGGCTTTTCTGCAGTTCAAAACAGCTATGTCGCGGAAAGGTGGGTTGTTATGGACCCAGGCGTCTCTGTTAGGTATGTGTATGTCAGGTGGGTCAAAGCACAACCGTGATGAAATATAGTCACGTCTTCGAATCGCAGAATGTCCAAAGATTTGACTTCGTCATTCGTTTAGTTCTCTGAGTCGAAGAGCACTCCTGAATGCCTGTTCCTCTACATGTATGCTCAGTGGACTTAAGCACAGTAGGGTGTCCAGTGCTGCTTAAGGTATGCTCCTGAAAGCATCCGTTATTAGTAGGGATGCGGCTCTTTGAACTTTGTTAATGTGTCGTAAGTAGGTTGACTTCTTCAAGGAATGCGAAGATACTAGAGCTCCACAGGATAGAATGGGGCGAACAATTAACTCAAACATCCATTTAATGATGTGTGGTCTGAGGCCCCCGCTTTTACCTATGGAGTTCTTACAGGAATAGAGTGCGATCAAACCTCTCTTAGCTCGTTCCTCAGTGCTCCTCTTTCAACTTAATTGGCGGTCGAGGATAGTGTCAACGTATTTGGCTTCTGGTGAGAGGTTTCAAGTGACTCCATCTAGCCTCGGTGGTATAAATGAAGGATATTTACGTTTCTTAGTGAAAAGGACGAGCTCTGTCTTTGATGGGTTCACGCCTAGTCCATTGCGACGCGCTCACCTTGATAGGGTGACTAGAGCTCCCTGCATTAGGTCAGAGATTGTTTGCAAGAATTCCTTGGGTTTCTATGACGTTTCTGATGAATTCCCTCTATAAAGATTTTGAAAACTATCTTCCGGCGTTCTGAAAACGGGCACTCAGGAGAAACTTTCCAGTCTTGTATAAGAGATTCATCCTTGTTAGTAAGGGTGAGGTCAATGACCTCTGCCCTGTCTTTGATTTGAAATGTTGCATCAGTGCCCCTATTACATATTTTGAGATTATATTTCTAGATAAAATCAAAAATGTACTCACCTCTGACATTGGTATCGTTGCTGCCCCATTGGAAGTGGTGTGCGTTGGCATCATAACCCATAACTAGATGCCCTTTGTCAGCCAGATCTTTAAGCAGCTTCTCTACTTCGTGGCCAGGTGGATCAGGTTACTCATACGGTAGGTATAGAGAGATGAAAATGAGAACCCTTCCCGGATTTAGATTCCATTCTCGCCACCGTAACGTCTCCTCTACTGTAGTTGCTAAGGAAGATAAGATTTAAACTCTTTTTGGCAACAATACACGTCCTTACCTTATCACCATTGGAGACCGCGTAAGAGACGTACTACCCACTCCCTAGTCCAGTTACCCTATTATTGTATATATAGGGTTCCTGAACCAGGGCTATGTCTACTTCAGCTTTCGTGAGGAATAGAAGGAGTTCGGCAGCAGCTGCTTTGCAGTGATGCAGATTAATCTGCATGATACTAAGTAGCTGCTGTTTCCTTCCTTCTAATGCAACGGCGTTAGCCGGAAACGTATCCAACAGGCGCCGAAATGCAATTTTCCCCCCACGAGCTTGAAGGTACTCTTGACCATCCGTATCCATAGATACCTTCATGACTAGGCCACCTCCCTCAGAGCTTGAACTGAAAAAACGCCAGTTGTCTGTTCTGAGGTTGGGGTTTTGCTTGCACACTATTGTCAGGATGCGTGCCGGATCCACAGATGGTGGTGGCACCCAAGCTGTCAACATCTTACGGCAGGGGATGTCCTTTAAGGATACAACCGCCAGATCACAGGCTTGTAAAAGATCGCGAAATCTAGATACTGTGGTGACTAGGGAATCCTTAGATTCCTGGTTTTCACAGCACATGACTTTCACGCCTCTGTAAAGGGTTGCGCTGCCAAACTGCATTCTTCTTGGGTCACCCTCTCCCGTAAAGACAAGTTCTCTCAGTCGATCTTCGAATAGCAGCCATCGGCTGTCGCTGATTTTACCTTCCGGTTCAACCTTGTCGATGATTGTTACTCGAAGATTGTCCGGGTAGATAGTATGAGAGTACTTCTTCTTCCGTCCTGTTCGGATTGCCGTCTGTGGCTTGACCTCCCACTTGTGGTCCTTACCAGGCTTAGAGCTTGAAGGGGCTGATAGCGGCGGTTTGGTTACGACCGACTTGCTGACGGACGGAGTGGAAGTTATAGGTGTAGGCTAAGAAGCCAGAGCCGTAGATACCTTCATGGCCTCAGGGTGTGGTTCCTCCGTAGACCGACCTCTCTTCAACGCTGAGCTTGAAGAGTTGTCAGCTTCTTTTGGAACTTCTAGGAGAGCTAGAAGAACCTGATTAAGAGAACAGCTTGGTAAATGCTGAATGCTAGTGGAACGCATTCTGAAACGTAAGTGAGTGACTAGCTTTCGTTCGCGCAAATTTTCTTTCGATATCGTGGAACAGGCTAATGGTCTTCAATTTCCAAAATTCTAATCTCCGATAAGATCAAAATACAGGGATTATTTACATTTTATATCAAAATTTAGCGGGATTTTTCAAAAGAAAAAAAATTTACCAAAAACAAAACTTTCGAACAAAATCTCCAAAAATTAATTAAATATTTGAAATTCCGCACGAAAACATAAATTTTAAGACTTTTTTCTAGAAAGTCGTATTGTAGGGTGTACTCGTTATGTTATGTTTTCCAAAAACGTCCTTTTATTACAAACTCAAAAATCAAAATGTTACAGGTCGTTTTATCAAACTTCACGGCAATGCGACGAACAAAATAAAAATATCAAACGTATGTATGTATACGCGTATGTGTGGCTGATCGACTAAACAGTGATTATCAGCCGTGTGCCTATTACTGCATTTGTTAGCGAAGAACCAACAAACCAACGTAATTGTTGCGTGTAATTTTAATATCACGGAATGACAAATTTAACTTTGTCATTCCGTTTGTAACTCCTCGAAATACTTATGTCAGACCCAACAAAGTGTATATATTCTTGACCAGCGTAAAATTCTAAGTCGATTTAGCGATGCCGTCTGTCTGTTGTAATCACGCTATCTATCGAACGAATTGAGATAGAAGGCTACAATTTTGCACACATGTTTATTTTGCCAGTAGGTAGGTTAAGTTCGTAAATGGGCCACGTCCACGTTCCACGTTTTCATATAGCCCCCATACAGCGGTACCTCCCGATATTCGGTATTTTGATGATTTTAGCGACATTATTCATTTATTTATTGTTTCAAATTGGGTATTGGGATACTACAGCCTAAGACAGAAAATTGTCTGTGCAGGTCCACGCCTTCGAATAGCCCTTATATAACGATACCTCTCAATATTCGGTACTTTAATGACCTTAGCGTCATTATTCACCGGTTGTTTCACATTTGGTATTTGAAGTTCGTAATGGATAATTCAGCTTATGACAGAAAGTTGTCTATGCGGGTCCAGGACTTTGTATAGGCCCCACATATAACTGCCTCCCTATTTTCGGTATTTTGACGATTTTAGGTACAATACTCACCGTAATTGTTGGATATGTCGTATTTGAAGTTCGTAATGGATGCTACAGGCCATAACAGAAAATTGTCTATGCAAGTCCAGGTCTTCGCATAGCTCCGATGTAACAGTACCTCCCTATGTACGTTGTTTTTATTAATTTAGCTACATAATTCACCGTTTATTCAATTTTCGAATTTGAAAATGGTAATGGCTTATGACAACAATGTAGGTCCACGTATATAACGGCTATATTCGGTATTTTTAAATTCGTTCTAATGGTGGAGGTTATTCAAAGTTCGGCCCGGTCGAACTAAGTGCTTTTTAACTTGTTGGGTTTGATTTTAGATAATATTTTAATTTACTTACTGGCTTTTAACTTGTTTGGTTTGATTTTAGATAATATTTTAATTTAATATTTTAAATATTTTAATATTTATAGAGCGTCAAAATTTAACAGAATAGTTTGTATTATGCCTAGGAAGGTTGGTATTGAAAATGAGATATATCGGTCCACGTTTTGGTATAGTCCCCGTATAACGGTACCTCCCGATATTCGGTATTTTGATGATTTTTGGCACATTTGTCCAAAAATTGCTATTTGTAGGATATAATGTGTTCTAGCTCGTATGACGAAACATTGCACTATGAGGCCAATGGCTTGTTTTTGAGGCAACAGATCACAGGGACGTGGTAGAGCTCCCAAATTTCGTTTTTAGGAGCTAGTTATGATGAGAAGAACATGTGCCGAATTTCTTTCGAGTCCGCAAGTATATAGATATAGCTCCCACATATAACTTTCATCCTAAGAGTCGTAATATGAGCTCTATAATAGCGATTTTCGGTACGATACTGCTTAGAAATACTTTTGACAAATTTGGTCGATACCGGTTCAAATTTACATATAGCTCCCATATACATTCCACTCAATTTTTTTACCCTCCACCATACTATGGAGTGTATATTCATTTTGTCATTTCGTTTGTAACTCATCAAAATAATGATCTTAGACCCAACAAAGTATATATTCTTGATCAGCGTAAAATTCTAAGACAATTTAGCCATGTCTGTTGTAATCACGTTATCTTTCGAACGAATTGAGATAGAAGGCTAAAATTATTTATTTTGTCAGTAGGCAGGTTCGTAAATGGGCCATGTAGGTCCACGTTTTCATACAGCCCCCATATAACGGTACCTCCCTATGTACGCTATTGATTCACCGTTTATTTCAAGATTCGAATTTGAATATGGTAATCGCTTGTGGCAAACAATGCCTATATATTCAATATTTTTAAAATGTTAACAGAAATCTTGGCAAATGTTATCTTTTTCGAAAATTTTCAAATTCGTTCTAAATGGTGGAGGCTATTCAAAGTTCGGACCGGCCGAACTTACTGCTTTTTTACTTGTTTTTTTTTTTTTGTAGGTGATACACCAACCATGCTACTTTTGTCTAATTAGGTTGTGTCTTGGTTCATACGGTAAAATTCAGTCATAATTAAAGCCTGCTATATTTGAACCAAATAGCTCTCATATATATGTTTCATACGATTTTATATCAAAGTCTTTTCAAAGTCATAATATACCCTCTAAAACATGACATTTGGTACGAGAGGTCACTACAGCATAAAAATATCTCCTTTAAAATTAATGGAAAGCAATTTAGATTAAGATATAGCTTCCTTTATATATTTCATCCGGTTTAAATCCATTTTAGGCATTCAATAAAGATCATTGTTGCTTCAAACAAATACACAATATAAGCAATTGCTTTTTACTAGAAGCTGTACTTAGTATACAGAGTGATGTAGGGTATCATATTGTCGGCTCCGATTGACTTTTGTCTTTTCCATACTCGTTAAAATACGTAGTTGACAAGGACGGATCAGATGAAGCTACTAACTTAAAGACTCTGTCTTGAACCAAAAATACATTTTTACCTTTTTAAGAGTGCTTTTGGTCCTTTGTATTTAGCAGGTTAAGGTAAGTTTATTTAGCTTTTTCGTGCTCATATTTCATATTTATCGACAATATTTAATTTAATATTGCTGAGATATTGATTATTACATTTGTGGGTTATCGCAATTTTTCCAAATGCCAAATGTAAAGAATATATGAATTTTTGAGCGTTAAGCTACTTGAAAACTAATTTATTTGAAAAGGTGCAAATTGGTGCAAACTTTTTTTTTTTTTAATATGATAGATCGCCACCACCACATGTATATTGTTTCCAAAATACGTACCAAGGTCCATTTATTAGGTCGCGTAAAGGGCGTATTGCTTTAAAATCAGCTGTTTTTCTTCTTCGAACTGTCAAAATTTCTTCTGAAGCGAATAATAATTCGCCTTTATTTATCATTTTTGTGGCGAATTTGTAAACATCTACGAGAAAAAAACAAAGTAAAGCATACGAAACAAAGCACACGACCATAGTATTAAAATTAAACAGAAGGCAAGACGTTTCAATGAACATATTTTGGCAATTTTTGCTCCTTTTTGACATTGCGTCTTCGTACTTGGGAATGGAGAAAAAAATCGCATTTGCAGTCAAGCAGCCAGGATATAATTAGTTGTGTCTGTTTACCCTAAAATTTTTAACAACCGTTACTTTTAACACAAAAGTCCTGCTAAAGAGATTTATTCTATAGAGGAATTCTTTCACTGAGTGTTTGCAAATTCTTCCTGGACAAATTTCTTCTTGCAATCATTTGCTATTCTTCTCCTTCCGAAGCACATTTAAAACATATTTATTTTAGTAATCAAAAGCCTAATTGTATAGTCTTACGGCTTATTTTAAATTTGTGTGTACTTCATTTCTTTTTATTCCTTCGTTTTTCATAAATCAGCTGACAATAAAAGAGAATAAAACTCTCAGAAAGAAATTACTAGACCAATTACGGTTGTCGTTACTATAGTCGTCGTCGACTTTATGTGCAAGTCATCGTCGCCGTCGCTTCGATTCAAAAATGGTATTACGGTGAGGCATAGAAGCGATATCGCCAGTTCAAAATATAAGTTGGCAACAATTAATAACAAGGTTGGCAACATTCCCTTGTTATTGACAAAAAAGATAATTTTTTGTGTATTTTGAATTTTAATTTCGTCTCTTTCGAAAAAATATAGTGAAAAAATGAATGTTATAAATGCGTTCAATATCTTAAGTTTAAGTGAGGGTGAAGAGGAGAATGTATTAGTAGTGCAGCGGCGAGTGCTAAGGCAGCAAACAAACATATTTGCATTGTCTGGCTCTTGATTGTGTTGTTCCAAAAGTTTATGCCGCTCTTTCAACAGCTCAATAGTTTATGCTTTCCTTGATGACAATTTACCATTGTTTTTTCTGGGAGATCGGGAAGCTTCAATAGTAGTTATATCAGCCTCGTCCACTTGCTCATTTTTATGAACTATAACCTGGTGGATTCAGCAACTTTATAACTGCATTACATTCGCGACAGACTCCTCCCAAAGCGACAAAGTCATTTACTTAAAAATGCCATCTTCAGTGCTGCTGGCTTTACCCTTATTCTGCACTTTTTTTTGTTTTAAATTTTAAATCTTTCCAAACTTAGAAGAATTACTAATAAAAACATTTCAAATTGTTTTGCTGTTGTTTTTTTTTTCATGGTCAAATATCAAATACAAAATGGTTACAATATCAACGTCGACCAAAAAATACAATGTCGTCACAATTTTTTACGGCGACAGATATTATCAAAAATCGACTTCACGTCGACTGTTGTATCGACAATGATAATTGCAATCATTTGTTGCTATCGAGAAAAAACGACAACCCTAATACCATTATTGTCGCCTCGACTTCATTTAGCGACGCCGACGACAACCATAATAGGGCCGAATATAATGCAAACAGTTTTTGTTTGGCACCAATAATAATATAGGGTTTGAATAAGTTTAAATTTAAGGAAATGGCGAAAAGAAAATATGGCATCTTCGATAACTCGGCATATGGCCGTAAGATGCTGCCAGATTGTTTTCGAGGTTTGGGAAGTGTTCTGAACAAAACTCCATTAATTTTTTATTCAAACGACTAACTTCAAAATATGATTGTTTGCCTCAAAAACATGCCATCAGCCCCATAGTGCATTGTATGTATAGTTCCACGTTTTGGTATAGCCCCCATACAAGGGTGCCTCCCCATATTCGGTATTTTGATGGTTTTTGCCACATTTCTTTTCAAGGATTTGTCTAAAAATTGGAATTTGTTGGCCATGATGGGTTCTAGCTCCGGTGGCGAGACATTGTATGTATGGTGTAGCCCCCATGTAACGGTACCTCCCGATATTCGGTATTTTGATGATTTTTGTCACGTTTTTTCATGGATTTGTCTACAAATTGGTATTTGTGGGTCATAATGGATTCTAGTTCCCCATATAACGGTACATCCCGATATTCGGTATTTTGATGATTTTTGCCACATTTTCCACGAGCTTGTCTAAAAATTGGTATTTGTGGGTCATAATGGGTTCTACATCGTATGGGGAAACATTGTATGTATAGGCCCACGTGTTGGTATAGTCCCCACATAACGGTATTTACCGATATTCGGTATTTTGATGATTTTTGCCACATTTTTTCATGGATTTGTCCAAAAATTTGTATTTGTAGGGTATAATGGGTTTTAGTTCCGGCGGCGAAACATTGTGTGTGTAAGCCCACGTTTTGGTATAGACCCCATATAACGGCACCTCCCGATATTCGGTATTTTTATGATTTTTGCCACATTTTCCCTCCAATTTGTCCAAAAATTTGTATTTGTACGGTATAATGGTTTCTAGCTCCGGTGGCGAAACATTGTGTGTATAGTTCCACGATTTTGTATAGCCCCCATACTAGGGTACATCCCGATATTCGGTATTTTGATGATTTCTGCCACATTTCCCACGAATTTGTCTAAACATTGGGATTTGTTGGCCATAACGGGTTCTAGCTAAGGTGGCGAAACATTGTATGTATAAGCTTCATTGGAAAAAACGAAGGAGCTTAGGGCAATAATCGAAGTGAATCAACCTAAAACTCCTTTATTCCCCTACGAAAGAGCCAGCCGATGACATAATCCCGTCAAAAAAAAAAAAAAAAAAAAACGTTTATGTGATCTCACCTTAAGGAGTGTTTAACTGAACTTAATGAATGGCATTATAAAATGTATAACATTAATGAAATTTTTCTATAGAAAATTATAAATAGAAACGCGGCTTATAGAATAGAAAAGAATACCGTAATTGCCAACTTGACGCATATTTATGGATATGTGTACTATAGGATGAGATGATAAAACTGTTAAAATTATTCCAGTGACAGCTCATTATATTGTTTACAAGCGTACAAAAGCATTTTGGTTAGAATTTTCAGAAAAAAAAGTTATTCGTGATGGAATTCAAACGTGATAGTGTGATTTCTTTATATTTGAATGTGAATAAATCTTTTGTGTCTTGTACCATCGTTCGCAACCGTGATACTGGTAGCGTAGCTCGACGTCAAATAGGTTGACGGAAGAAAACAGCAACATCAGCAGAAATGGTTCGAAAAGTAAAGAAGCGACTTGATCGAAACCTGTGTCGCAGTGGCCGAAAAATGGCTCGTGAGCTGAACATATTGCAATATTCCATTTGGCAACTATTGAAAAATGAGCTCGGGGTAAAGCAATTGAACTTCCAAAAGTGCAAGAACTTACACCGTAACGGAAAGAAAATAGACTCACAAGAGTTGGTTCGTTTAGCCAAAAATGGTGAACTGCAGAATTTGGTTTTCTCCGATGAGAAAACATTCGTTGTCCAGCAGTTTGCAAACAAACAAAATGATCGTGTTTACTTGCCAAAGAGGTCAGCTTAAAATGCGCACCTTTGGTTGGCCACCAGAACTCAAGCGACGGCCATGGTGACTGTATAGGCCGCCATAAAAACCGTAATCGCGAAAATATTCTGGAGGGTGTATTAAAGCCTCGGGTACGCAAACATATTGGCCGCAGACCTTGGACATTCCAACAGGGCTCAGCACCATCGCACTCAGAACGCGCCACCCAAGAATGGTTACAAACGAGGTTCCCCGTTTCATTTCCAGCGCACAATGGCCACCAAAATCTCCGGAAACCAATCCGTTGGACTATTGTGTCTGGAGTATTTTGGAAGGCAAGGTTGGCAATAAAAAATACCAAAGTGTAGATCACCTCAAGAGAAACATTCGGGCAGCCTGTGACGGTTTCAGTGGCCGTTAGAAGGCCATAATTCTTGCCAAAGGTGACCAATTCGAACAAACCTAAACCTATTCTAAAATTTGATATATATATATATATATATATAAATTCTGTTCAAATCATAAAAATGGCGAATATAGCCGTTGTATTGGGGTCTATACGACGTGAACCTACATAGTCATTGTTTGCCATTAGCCATTACCATATTCAAATTCGAAACTTTAAATAAACAGTGAATGAGGTAGCAAAAATCATCATAATCATTCTGCCATAGGCTGTAGCATTCATTACGAACTTCAAATACGCGTCTCAAACAATTTCGGTGGGTATTGCACCTAAACTCGACAAAATACCGAGTATAGGGATGCACTGGTATGTGGGGCTTACACGAAGACCTGGACCTGCACACACAATTTTCTGTCACAGACTGTAGTTCCAATTACGAACTCTACATACGTTATTTGAAACAATTCCCGTGAATAATGGCGCTAAAATCATCAAAATACCGAATATAGGGAGATACCGTTATATGGGGGCTATACGACGAAGTGGACCTGCAAAGACAATTTTCTGTATTAGGGTGTAGCATCTATTTCGAACTTTAAGTACCACATTTGAAACAATTCCGGTAAATAATGTCGCTAAAATCATCAAAATACCGAATATCGGGTGGTACAGTTATATGGGGGCTATATGAAAACGTGGACCTACATGGCTTATTTACGAACTTAACCTGCCTACTGAAAAAATAAATATGTGTGCAAAAATTTTAGTCATTTATCTCAATTCATTCAAAAGATAGCGTGAGTACAACAGACAGGCAGACGGACATGGCTAAATCGTCCTAGAATTTCACGCTGATCAAGAATATATATACTTTGTTGGGTCTGACATGAGTATTTCGAGTAGTTACAAACTGAATGACAAAGTTAATATACCCTCCATTGTATGGTGGAGGGTATAAAAAGTTAAAAAGCAGTAAGTCGGGCCAAACTTTGAATACCCTCCACCATTTGGAACGAATTTGGAACTTTAAAAAAAAAAATAAAATCCTTAAAAAATTCTGTTAAATTTTAAAAATACCGAATATTGGCGTTTTATTGGGATCGTGGACATACATAGGCATTGTTTGTCATTAGCCATTACCATATTCAAATTCGAAACTTGAAATAAACGGTGAATAATGTAGCTAAAATCATCAAAATATCGTGTATAAGGAGGTACCATTATATCGGAGCTGTGCGAAGACCTGTACCAGCAATTTTCTGTCACAGGCTATAGCATCCATTACTAACGTCAAATACGATATCTCAAACAATTTCGGTATGTATTGTACCTAAACTCGTCAAAATACCGAATATAGGGAGGTACTGATATACGGGGCCTATACGAAGACCTGGACTTGCATAGACATTTTTCTGTCACAGACCGTAGTTCCCATTACGAACTCTAAATACGTAATTTGAGGCAATTCCGGTGAATAATGGCGCTAAAATCATCAAAATACCGAATTTTGGGAGGTACCGTTATATGGGGGATATACGAAGACCTGGACCTGCATAGACATTTTTCTGTCACAGACTGTAGTTCCCATTACGAACTCTAAATACGTAATTTGAAACAATTCCGGTGAATAATGGCGCTAAAAACATCAAAATACCGAATTTTGGGAGGTACCGTTATATGGGGGCTATACGCAGACGTGGACCTGCACAGACAATTTTCTGTCATAGGCTGTAGCATCCATTACGAATCTCAAATACAAAATTTGAAACAATTTCGGTGAATTATGTCGCTAACATCATCAAAATACCGAATATCGGGAGGTACCATTATATGGAGGACCTACATGACCCACTTACGAACTTAACATGCCTACTGGAAAAATAAACACGTGTGTAAAATTTTAGCCTTCTATCTCAATTCGTTCGAAAGATAGCGTGATTACAACAGACAGACGGACATGGCTAAATCGACTTAGAATTTTACGCTTATCAAGAATATATATACTTTGTTGGGTCTGACATAAGTATTTCGAGGAGTTACAAACGGAATGACAAAGTTAATATACCCTCCATAGTATGGTGGAGGGTATAAAAAAGGCCATGGCGAGTTCATAGTCAAATCCAGGCCACTCCCATTTGTTTCTCTAGAGTCATGTGTACATGAAGCCCGCCAAACAACCTGTTATTAGGTTCAGCCAAAAGGCACAATCCATAATAACGGAATCAACAGAACTGCCGCTACGATAGCGAAGACTAGAACTAAGTGGACTAATTTTTATACCCTCCACCATACTATGGAGGGTATATTAACTTTGTCATTCCGTTTGTAACTCCTCGAAATACTTATGTCAGACCCAACAAAGTATATATATTCTTGATAAGCGTAAAATTCTAAGTCGATTTAGCCATGTCCGTCTGTCTGTTGTAATCACGTAATCCTCGAAATACTCATGTCAGACCCAACAAAGTATATATATTCTTGATCAGCGTAAAATTCTAATTCGATTTAGCGATGTCCGTCTGTCTGTCTGTTGTAATCACGCTATCTTTCGAATGAATTGAGAGAGAAGGCTAAAATTTTGCACACATGTTTATGTAGGTCCACGTTTTCATATAGCTCCCATATAACGGTAACCCCCCCTATATTCGGTATTTTGATGATTTAGCGACGTTATTCACCGGAATTGTTTCAAATTTGGTATTTGAAGTTCCAAATGGATACTACACCCTAAGATAGAAAGTGTCTGTGCAAGTCTGTGTCTTCGTATAGCCCCCATATAACGGTACCTCCCGATATTCGGTATTTTGATGATTTTAGCGACATTATTCACGGGAATTGTTTCAAATCTGGTATTTGAAGTTCCAAATGGATACTACACCCTAAAACTGAAAATTGTCTGTGCAGGTCCACGTCTTCGTGTAGCCCCCATATAACAGCACCTCGCTATGTTCGGTATTTTGATGATTTTAGCGACATTATTAACCGGAATTGTTTAAATTTGGTATTTGAAGTTCGTTATGGGAACTACAGTCTGTGACAGAAAAATGTCGGTGTGGGTCCAGTTTCGAATTTGAATATGGTAATGGCTTATGACAAACAATGCATATGTATGTCCACGTCGTATAGACCCCAATATAACGGCTATATTCGGTATTTTTTAAAATTTTAACAGAATTTTTTAAGGATTTTATTTTTTGAAAATTTCCAAATTCGTTGCAAATGGTGGAGGGTATTAAAAGTTCGGCCCGGCCGAACTTACTGCTTTTTAACTTGTTCCAACTTCAACTAGGGAGAAAATGAAGTCGGCATTATTTTTATACCCTTCACCATAATATGGAGGGTATATTAACTTTGTCATTCCGTTTGTAACTCCTCGCAATATTCATGTCAGACCCAACAAAGTATATATATTTTCTTGATCTGCGTAAAATTCTAAGACGATTTAGCCATGTCCGTATGTCTGTCTGTCTGTCTGTTGTAATCACGCTATCTTAGGCAGGTTAAGTTCGTAAATGGGCCATGTAGGTCCACGTTTTCATATAGCCCCCATATAACGGTACCTCCCGATATTCGGTGATTTATGAATTTTAGCGATGTTATTAACCGGATTTGTTTCAAATTTGGGATTTGAAATTCGAAAGGGAGACTACAGACTTAGACAGAAAACTATCTGTGCAGGTCCACGTCTTCGTATAGCCCCCATATAACGGTAACTCCATATATTCGGTGTTTTGATGATTTTAGCGACATTATTAGCCGGAATTGTCTAAAATTTGGTATTTGAAGTTCGAAATGGATACTACAGCTTAAGACAGAAAACTGTCTGTGCAGGTCCACGTCTTCGTATATCCCCCATATCCATATCTCCCAAAGTTCGGTATTTTGATGATTTTAGCGCCATTATTCACCGGAATTGTTTCAAATAACGTATTTAGAGTTCGTAATGGGAACTACAGTTTGTGACAGAAAAATGTGTATGCAGGTCCAGGTTTTCGTGTAAGCCCCACATACCAGTACATCCCTATATTCGGTATTTTGTCGAGTTTAGGTACAATACCCACCGAAATTGTTTGAGACGACGTATTTGAAGTTCGTAATGAATGCTACAGCCTACGGCAGAATGATTATGATGATTTTTGCTACATTATTCACCGTTTATTTCAAGTTTCGAATTTGAATATGGTAATGACTTATGACAAACAATGCCCATGTAGATCCACGTCGTATAGACACCAATATAACGGCCATATTTGGTATTTTTAAAATGTTAACAAATTTTTTAAGGATTTTATCTCCAAATTAGTTCCAAATAGTGGAGGGTATTCAAAGTTTGGCTCGGCCGAACTTACAGCTTTTTAACTTATTTATCAAAAAAATCGTCCCAGTAGCTTATTTATGAGGAGGGAAAAGTTGACTCCGTTTATCTACTTGATATCATAAATTTTGTTATATTGAATTTGCATTACATTGTTTCTATACCCTCAACCAATCTGTGGAGGGTATTTAATTTTATCACTCCGTTTGTTACTCCTCGAAATATTCATAATAGACCCTACAAAGTATATATAATCTGGATCAGCGTAAATTTCTAAGACGATCTAATATCCGTCTGTCTGTTGTAATCTTGCTATCTTTTGAGACAGAAGGCTAAAATTTTGAATACTTGCATAGTTTACCAGTAGGCAGGTTAAGTTCGTATATGGGCCATGTCAGTCCACATTTTCGTATAGCGGTACTTCCCGATATTTTGTATTTTCATGGTTTTATCGACATTATTTACCGGAATTATTCAAATCTCGCATTTGAAGTTCGTAATGGGTACTACAGTCTATGACAAACGTTTGTGTATGGAAGTCCAAGTCTTCGTATAGCTCTCTTATAACGGTACCTCCCGATTTTCTGTATTTTGATGATTTCAGCAACATCATTCACCGGAATCGTTCCAAATTTCGTACTGGAAGATCCTAAGAGCCACTACAACCTATGGCAAAAATTTGGTATGCAGGTCCACGTCTTCGTATAGCCCCCATATAACGATACCTCCCGATATTCGGTATTTTGATGATTTTAGCGACATTATTTACCGGAACTATTTCAAATTTGGTATTCAAAGTTCGTAATGAATACTATAGCCTATAACATAAATTGTCTGTGCACGTCCACGTCTTCGTATAGCCCCCATATAACGGTACCTCCCGATATTCGGTATTTTGATGATTTTAGCGACATTATAAACATTTTTTTTTCAAGTTTTGAAAGGTCAAAATTTCTTTTCAAAATCATGTTCTATATATTTCTTATGGTTTATTTCGCGACAAAAACTGTAGATTTTGTCGATGCATACGTCGCAATAAGCATTTTGGAAACACCCGAATTTGAACATTTTATTTATTATTGAAAAGAATACACACACATAAACAAATGAAGTTGACATTTTAAGCGAGAAAAATAAAAAAACTAAAAAAGTTCTGCCCTATTTTAAATTCATTGTACCATGTATACAACCATGGTAGAAGAATATAGGTAGACGCATCGACATAACTGCTGGGACAATGAACTGTCAAACCAATTTTGGAATCAAAAATGTTGAATGAAAAATTATTTATATTTGTAAAAATTGTTGAAAAGCGCGAATAATTATAACCTCCGAATGACATCGTATAAGAAAACATATAAAAATCTACTTATATGTGAAAAAACATTTAAATATTTTTGACATATTTTGACATAATTTTCAAACCAATATCTTCATTATTTTGGCAAATATAAGGATTTTAGATAGTTCGAAATAGTTGACGTAAACGTAGGCATGGTTAATATGTTTTCTTTAAAAGTCTAACTCGGGGTATGACGAACGTTTGTACAAAAAAAAAACAATTCAAACCGGTCACAGCCGTTCTCAACTGATTTCATCACTAAGGAACAACAATTGATTTTTATATATAGAATAGATATATAGATATAGATTACCATGATTTTGCAAGTGGACCAAAGCAGTTCTCTGATCTAGATAATTGCGCACCAAACCTAGGCCGCCTCAGCTGAAGTTTTGAATTGTTAAGGCGGACACCATATGTTAATCTCAAATAATCATTAAGATCGCTCCAAAAGTTAAATAAACAAAAATGGATTTCGTCATATTTCAATCGCAATTTTACACAACTTCACTCGAACTCAGGATGTTGACGTGGTCAATACTATAGTATCTTTGGTTTTACAACTTTTGTTACAATCTGGAGTTCGAACAATTAGATCTTCTGATTTGGTACGTTGAAAATCATCACTTTTGTACGGAAAAGGTCAAACTAATGTTTTTAAGAGCACATCCTGTTCAAATATTCCACTTCATTTAAAATTTTATTTTTTCAGAATGGCCGTTCGTACATCCCGATTAAATTTACAATATTAAGGTTCTACACTATTTTCTTCTGTTTAGCATATAGCCACACACAAAAGAAGATTCCATACTTCTACTTGAAACAGAGTATAAATTGTACATATGTAAGGAATTATTTGTGTGTTTACATACATTAAATTCACTCAAATTGAGAATTAGTATTAGCAAAAAACAATTCCATGAGAGGTACCGTTATATGAGGGCTATACGAAGACGTGGACCTGCGTATAAACATTTGTGTCATAGGCTGTAGTACCCATTACGAACATTAAGTACGAAATTCGAAATAATTCCGGTAAATAAAGCCGCTAAAATCATGAAAATACCGAATATCGGGAGGTACCGTTATATGGGGGCTATACGAGGACGTCGACCTGCATACCAAATTTTTGCCATAGGTTGTAGTGGCTATTAGGATCTTCCAGTACGAAATTTGGAACGATTCCGGTGAATGATGTTGCTGAAATCATCAAAATACCGAAAATCGGGAGGTACCGTTACAAGAGAGCTATACGAAGACTTGGACTTCCATACACAAACTTTTGTCATAGACTGTAATACCCATTACGAACTTCAAATGCGAGATTTGAATAATTCCGGTAAATAATGTCGATAAAATCATGAAAATACAAAATATCGGGAAGTACCGCTATACGAAAATGTGGACTGACATGGCCCATATACGAACTTAACCTGCCTACTGGTAAACTATGCAAGTATTCAAAATTTTCGCCTTCTATCTCAAATCGTTCGAAAGATAGCGTGATTACAACAGACAGACGGACATCATTAGATCGTCTTAGAAATTTACGCTGATCCAGATTATATATACTTTGTAGGGTCTATTATGAATATTTCGAGGAGTAACAAACGGAGTGATAAAATTAAATACCCTCCATAGATTGGTTGAGGGTATAGAAACAATGTAATGCAAATTCAATATAACAAAAATTTATGATATCAAGTAGATAAACGGAGTCAACTTTTCCCTCCTCATAAATAAGCTACTGGGACGATTTTTTTGATAAATAAGTTAAAAAGCTGTAAGTTCGGCCGAGCCAAACTTTGAATACCCTCCACAATTTGGAACTAATTTGGAGATAAAATCCTTAAAAAATTTGTTAACATTTTAAAAATACCAAATATGGTCGTTATATTGGTGTCTATACGACGTGGATCTACATGGGCATTATTTGTCATAAGTCATTGCCATATTCAAATTCGAAACTTGAAATAAACGGTGAATAATGTAGCAAAAATCATCATAATCATTCTGCCGTAGGCTGTAGCATTCATTACGAATTTCAAATACGCGTCTCAAACAATTTCGGTGGGTATTGTACCTAAACTCGACAAAATACCGAATATAGGAATGTACTGGTATGGGGGACTTACACGAAGACCTGGACCTGCATAGACATTTTCTGTCACAGACTGTAGTTCCCATTACGAACTCTAAATACGTAATTTGAAACATTTCCGGTGAATAATGGCGCTAAAATCATCAAAATACCGAATTTTGGGAGATACCGTTATATGGAGGATATACGAAGACGTGAACCTGCACAGACAGTTTTTTGTCTTAAGCTGTAGTATCCATTTCGAACTTCAAATACCAAATTTTAGACAATTCCGGCTAATAATGTCGCTAAAATCATCAAAATACCGAATATATGGAGTTACCGTTATATGGGGGCTATACGAAGACGTGGACCTGCACAGACAGTTTTCTGTCTAAGTCTGTAGTCTCCCTTTCGAATTTCAAATCCCAAATTTGAAACAAATCCGGTTAATAGTATCGCTAAAATCCATAAAATACCGAATATCGGGAGGTACCGTTATATGGGGGCTATATGAAAACGTGGACCTACATGGCCCATTTTAGAACTTAACCTGCCTACTGGAAAAATAAACATGTGTGCACAATTTTAGCCTTCTATCTCAATTCGTTCGAAAGATAGCGTGATTACACAGACAGACAGACATACGGACATGGCTAAATCGTCTTAGAATTTTACGCTGATCAAGAAAATATATACTTTGTTGGGTCTGACATGAACATTGCGAGGAGTTACAAACGGAATGACAAAGTTAATACACCCTCCATATTATGGTGGAGGGTATAAAAATAATGCCGACTTCATTTTCTCCCTAGTGAAGTTGGAAAAATTAGTCCACTTAGTTCTAGTCTTCGCTATCGTAGCGGCAGTTCTGTGGATTCCGTTATTATGGATTGTGCCTTTTCGCTGAACCTAATAACAGGTTGTTTGGCGGGCTTCATCTACACATGACTCTAGAGAAAACAAATGGGAGTGGCCTGGATTTGACTATGAACTCGGCCTCTGCCATGGCCTTTTTTTGGAGTTCGAAATGGATACTACAGCCTATGACAGAAAATTGTCTATGCAGGTCCATGTCTTCGTATAGCCTCCATACAACGGTACCTCCCTATATTCGGTAGTTTGATGATATTAGCGACATTATTCAACGGAATTGTTTCAAATTTGGTATTTGAGATTCGTAATGGATGCTACAGCCTATGACAGAAAATTGTCTGTGCAGGTCCACGTCTGCGTATAGCCCCCATATAACGGTACCTCCCAAAATTCGGTATTTTGATGTTTTTAGCGCCATTATTCACCGGAATTGTTTCAAATTACGTATTTAGAGTTCGTAATGGGAACTACAGTCTGTGACAGAAAAATGTCTATGCAGGTCCAGGTCTTCGTATATCCCCCATATAACGGTACCTCCCAAAATTCGGTATTTTGATGATTTTAGCGCCATTATTCACCGGAATTGCCTCAAATTACGTATTTAGAGTTCGTAATGGGAACTACAGTCTGTGACAGAAAAATGTCTATGCAAGTCCAGGTCTTCGTATAGGCCCCGTATATCAGTACCTCCCTATATTCGGTATTTTGACGAGTTTAGGTACAATACATACCGAAATTGTTTGAGATATCGTATTTGACGTTAGTAATGGATGCTATAGCCTGTGACAGAAAATTGCTGGTACAGGTCTTCGCACAGCTCCGATATAATGGTACCCTCCTTATACACGATATTTTGATGATTTTAGCTACATTATTCACCGTTTATTTCAAGTTTCGAATTTGAATATGGTAATGGCTAATGGCAAACAATGCCTATGTATGTCCACGTCGTATAGACCCAAATATAACGGCAATATTCGGTATTTTTAAAATTTAACAGAATTTTTTAAGGATTTTATTTTTTTTTTAAATTTCCAAATTCGTTCCAAATGGTGGAGGGTATTCAAAGTTTGGCCCGACCTAACTTACTGCTTTTTAACTTTTTATACCCTCCACCATACAATGGAGGGTATATTAACTTTGTCATTCAGTTTGTAACTACTCGAAATACTCATGTCAGACCCAACAAAGTATATATATTCTTGATCAGCGTGAAATTCTAGGACGATTTAGCCATGTCCGTCTGTCTGTCTGTTGTAATCACGCTATCTTTCGAATGAATTGAGATAAATGGCTAAAATTTTTGCACACATATTTATTTTTTCAGTAGGCAGGTTAAGTTCGTTAATGGGCCATGTAGGTCCACGTTTTCATATAGCCCCCATATAACTGTACCACCCGATATTCGGTATTTTGATGATTTTAGCGACATTATTTACCGGAATTGTTTCAAATGTGGTATTTAAAGTTCGAAATAGATGCTACACCCTAATGCAGAAAATTGTCTTTGCAGGTCCACTTCGTCGTGTAGCCCCCATATAACGGTATCTCCCTATATTCGGTATTTTGATGATTTTAGCGACATTATTTACCGGAATTGTTTCAAATTACGTATTTAGAGTTCGTAATGGGAACTACAGTCTGTGACAGAAAATTGTGTATGCAGGTCCAGGTCTTCGTGTAAGCCCCACATACCAGTACATCCCTATACTCTGTATTTTGTCGAGTTTAGGTGCAATACCCACCGAAATTGTTTGAGACGCGTATTTGAAGTTCGTAATGAATGCTACAGCCTATGGCAGAATGATTATGATGATTTTTGCTACATCATTCACTGTTTATTTCAAGTTTCAAATTTGAATATGGTAATGGCTAATGGCAAACAATGACTATGTAGGTTGGGGTCGTATAGACCCCAATACAACGGCTATATTCGCAATTTTAATGATTTTAACAGAATTTTTAACGGATTTTATTTTTTGATAATTGCTAAATTCGTACGTCGTACATACCGGGTGAGATAAAAAACTGCAACTGCAACTGCAAAGTCAAACGCCATATATATATATATATATATATATATATATATATATATATATATATATATATATATATATATATATATAATATATATATATATATATATATATATACAATACAAATATATATACAAATACCAAAATTGAAACAATTCCGGTCAATAATGTCGCTAAATCATCAAAACACCGAATATCTTGGGGGTACCGTTACATGGGGGCTATACGAAGACGTGGATCTACATTTTATGCATTCTATATTATATACAGAAGATTTTTCGCGTCACAACAACATAGGTGAAATCTACCAAACAAAATATCCAGTTCTGAGTGTGACAAAATGTCCATATGTAGAAGTTACATATATCGTGTAAAACATGGCCGCCATTTCAGTTGTGAAAACATGAGTAAAGTCCATATGTACTTTTTCGATCACAGTGTACCTAGCTTTATCGGAAAAATATAATTTAATCAATGTCCTTTGTTTGTTTGTTGTGGAAACATATATAAAATAACATTTACGGTAAAAAATCACTCATAATATTTAAACATTTGTTATAAAATATTCAGCCAGTTCCACGATATCGAAAGAACACGTTCGCACAACTTTTACACGACAAACAGCTGATTTCCGTTCCACTAAAATTTATCAGAACGAAAATTTGCACGAAAATCAAAGCGAACGAAACGTAAGCATTTCAGTGTAATTTTGCGTTCCACTATCTTTTTTCTTTCGTACGCATGCGAACACAAATGTCAAAATCAGTCACTTGTGTGTTTGCTATCGTATAATAACAATTAAGGAAAATTGTTTTAACATAAACATTGCTTGATTGAAAATGGAAACAAAAATGTAAGTAAAAATAATAAATGCAATTTAATATGTGAACAACAAATATATATTTTTTTTATTTTCCTCAATTCCAGCACGAAAAATCATCAACTACACAGCTGCGGGCACTAGTTGAGTAAGTGGAGGAGAATCCTGTGTTCGCCAGAGGAACGCCAATTTTTGGAAGCAGCAGAAGAAGTTTTAAATCGGGGCGGATTTGGGTAGTTCTGCAACCGGGCACCCACTTCTCTTCCATCATATCCAAAAGAGCCCGAAAACTTCCTTCGACACACGAAAGTTGGCCACAAACCTAGAAAAAATCATTTTTATTATTTCAAAAATGTAAAAATACAATCATACTTACTGGTTGTTAGGTACTTCAAATAAATTCGAAGCATCTCTTAAATGCCTCCGTGGCACATTTCGAACCTCCTCCATAAAAATAGGGCTACGGAAATATTCTTTTTTTTATTTTCTAAGAGCACAAATAGTTTGAACACAATCACTAGAAATTTTATTTTGTTTGTTTATTTACAATTTGTTTGTTTACAACTGAAATGTCAGTTGAGACAGAGCCACTGCTGCTTTTTCGCGTTTAAATTAGACATTTGACGCTTTTTTGCTTTATTTCGCGATTAATTTTTCCAAAAAAATATTTAGCAACACTGAATCACGTAAGGCTATGCGAAAGAAAGAACGAAAGTTAGTGGAACGCATTCTTATACGAAAGTGAGTGAGTAGCCTTCGTTCGCACAAATTTTCTTTCGAGATCGTGGAACAGGCTGATAATATAATAACAATGTAATTTAAAGAATTAAAAAAATGAGGTCTATGGTCACAAAACTTATGAGGCGTATATAAAATGGAAATGTTGATAAATGAAAAAAATTGAAGTAATGAACGAACTTAATAGAAAAGTTTGCCTCACGACCATCCAAAATGATGTTTAACATGCCTCAGTAAGATCGCAGACTGAAAAATTAGAATTCTGAATTATCTGAGAACTTTACATTCTTTCTCTTGATTTTGATTACAAAGCGTGCATTTCCTTGCCCGGCTTTCTATATTGAATTCTGTCGCATTCAAATTGATATTTCCACATCTTGCTTTAAAAATTCATGAAAATTGGTCGCTAGTAACAGGATCAGAAAAATAAAATTCTCCCCATGAAAAATATAAAAATGTATATTCTAGTTTGACTTTAATATTTAAACCTCATATATTCTTGGCATTTGTGTAGCTTTTCGTTGTTCGGTCGGGTCGAACTTTGAATACCCTCCACCATTTCGAACGAATTAGGAAATTTTCAAAAAATTTTAAAATATGCCGAATATCGGAAGGTGCGATATATGGGGGACCTATAAACACAATTCTCTTTCAGGGGGTAAAGTACTCACAATTTCAGATAATTCTATTGAAAAATGTGACTAAAACCATTAAAATACCGAATATCGGGGGGTACCGTAATATGGGGGCTATACGATATCATGGGCCTATTTAGAAAACTATCTTCCAGGGAATAAAGTGTTTAAAAAGAACTCCTTGTATAGAATTTCAGACAATTCCGTTGAAAAATGTGGCTAAAAGCATCAAAATATCGGGGGGTACAGTTATATGGGGGCTATACTATATAGTAGACCTATATAGATTATTATCTTCCAAGGAATAAAGTACTAACAACGAACTACTTGTGTGGATAAACGATATCGTGGACCGATAAAGCCCATCTTCGAACTTGACCTGCCTGCAGACAAAAGACAGATCGGTGCAAAATTTAGCATCCTATCTTAATTCGTTTGACTGTAGCCTTATTACAACAGACGGACGGACGGACAGGGCTAAATCGTCTTATACGAAGACGTGGACCTGCATACGAATTTCTTTTTTGCTACACGGTTGTAGTACCCATTACGAACTTTAAATACGAAATGTGTTACAATTACGGTAAATGCAGTCGCTAAAATCACGAAAATACCCATATCGGTAGGTACGGTTATATGGGGACTATACGAAAACCTGGATCGACATGGCTCAGAACTTAACCTGCCTACCGGTAAACTATGCATGTATGCAAGATTTTAGCCTTCTATCTCAATACCTTCAAAAGATAGCGTGATTACAACAGACATTATAGACGGACATCGCTAGATTGTCTTAGAATTTTGCGCTGATCCAGAATATATATACTTTGTGCGGTTTATTATAAGTATTTCGAGGAGTTACAAACGGAATGACAAAGTTAATATACCTCCATAGAATGGTGGAGGGCATACAAATTGCAAATATGAAGCATAGGCAATATTGTTAATAACAAGTTAAAAAGCAGTAACCATTTGGAACGAAAAAATAAAATCCGTTAAAAATTCTGTTAAATTCTTTACCGAATATAGCCGTTATATTTGGAATAGCCACATTTCTAATGGAATAGTCTAAAAATCCACACGAGGAGGTCTTTGTCAGCACTTTAAGAGAATTGTCTATATTGGTCCACGATATCGTATAGCCTCCATATAACGGCACCCCCGATGTTCGGTATTTTGATGATTTTAGCCACATTTTAGTCGATTCCCTGACAACGGAATTGTCTAAAATCCACACAAGGAATTTCTTGTGAGTACTTTATCCCCTTTATAGGTCCACGATATTGTATATCCCCCACACAACGAAATGAAACCTTTTCATTTGCTGTTTTGAAGTAGCAAGATCTCGTTCTATGAGTATATTTGAACCAATTAATTTCTTTTACTTTCGTACTACATCATCGATTTTTGGCTTTACGCGACAACTACAACGCTCATCTTTTCGTTTTCATATTATTTTCGTGCGAATTTTGCCTTCATTGGAACTTTTAATTTCTCTGATATCATTATACCCTCCACCTTGAAATTCTTTGCCACTCCGTTTGTAACATCCCTAAATATTTGTCGTAAACCCCATAATGTATATATATTCATAATCAGCATAAAATTCTAAGCCGATTTAACGATGTCCGTCTGTCTGTCCGTCTCTCGGACAGACCGTCTGTCTGTTGAAATCACGATACAGGGCACATTATTTGACGTAGAGCGTCAAACTTAAGCAGAATAATTTGTATTGTGTCTAGGATGGATATATCGGTCCACGTTTTGGTAAAATCCCCATATAACGGTACCTTCCGATATTCGGTATTTTGATTATTTTCGCCACATTTTTCACGGATTTGTCTGAAAATTGGTATTGTAGGTCATAATGGGTTCTAGTTCGTGTGGCGAATATTGTATGGGTCCACGCTTTGGTATAGCCCCCATATAACGGTACCTCCCGAGATTCGGTATTTTGATGATTTTTGCCACATTTTATCAGGATTTGTCTAAAAATTGGTATTAGTGTGTCATAACTGGTTCTAATGTTTCCATTACCCTAAGGTGGAGGGTATTAAAAGTTCGGCCCGGCCGAACTTAATGTTTTTTTTACTCGTTTTGTCTACTTCCATTAAAGGTACATGCAAATTTTGTTGTTTGTTCTTGCATTCACTACGCATATTAAATTAATATGTCATCTTGATATGATTAAGAGTTCTATTTAATAAATAAACGTACCACAAAGGCGTTGAGATGATTTTTTACTTATAACACTATTTACCACAAAACGCAAAAAAAAAATCTCCAACACCATGTGAATTATATAGTTACGGATTTAGCTAGTGAAATGAGTTTTCTAAATCTGGGATAATCTTCTCCAAAATACAAAGGTTTAAAATTAAAAAATTAAAACAAGTTAGAAAGTAGTAAGTTCAGCCGGGACGAGCTTAGAATACCCTCCACCAGTTGGAACGAATTTGGAAATTTTCAAAAAATAAATCTTTAAAAAATTCTGTTAAAATTTTAAAATACCGAATATAGCCGTATTTTGGGGTCTATACGACGTGAACCTACATAGTCATTGTTTGCCATTAGCCATTACCATATTCAAATTCGAAACTTGAAATAAACAGTGAATGATGTAGCTAAAATCCTCAAAATATCGTATATAGGGAGGTACCGTTATATCGGAGCTATACAAAGACGTGGACCTGCATAGACAATTTTCTGCAAACAGGCTGAAACATCCATTACGAACTTCAATACGACATCTCCAACAATTTCGATGAGCATTGTACCTAAAATCGCCAAATACCGATTATAGGGAAGTACTGATATATGGGGCCTATACGAAGA
>NW_026712410.1:0-59886 GCF_030504385.1 Musca domestica | reverse complement strand
CTTCAAACATTTTAACTAGAACATACAAGCTTTAGATACGTTCATTAGGGGACTAAATGGCGATATGCCAAGACTTTTAGCAATAAAAGTGCCTAGAGACTTAACACAAGCACTTGCATTGTGTCAAAAATTGGAAAACCAAACCTTTAGAACTAAATATGCACAAAATTCACGCACCAATATAAAGAAATTTGTTCAGTCGCCACAATTGCCTCGAAGATATAATCAATGTGTTTGCGCCAATGCGGGGAAAGATGCAAAGCTCAACCAAACAAAATAGAATAAAAACACAATAGGGGGGTTTTAGTTTTAAGAATTATGGCAAAGGCCGTATTTATTAATAATAATAAATAATAATAATTGGTAAGACAGATTACCTGATTTGCACATAGCGGGGGAGCGCGACTTCGTATCGAGCGATAGAAGGAACGAGTGTAAACCAACGATCAAAACATGAAGGAAGGTGAAGGCTTTGGCGCCATTCGCCACTCGTTGAAATCTGTTTACATTTATGTTGACAGATCTAAACGAGGTTAATCATTTACAAATTAATTATGCGTTAACCCATTGTTAACGTTACAAACAAATAATTACCAATCTAAATTAAACATGCCGCCCACCTTGCAACATATTGAGATGTTGTAACTAAAATACAATAATAAATACATTTTTTCAACTTTTTTTTTATTCAATTTCAATTTAATTCAATTTTTTTTCTTTTATTTCTCAATTCATTTAATTTTTTTTCAAAAAACATTGTGTAACACTATATGTTACATATGCCCGACAATACCCACCCAAATATGGTGTAGTGGGCTATCGGCAACCCTGGCGTCGCTTGCACCCGATGAGTTACGACCCTGGCATAAACTTCCGGCCCGAGTACCAAGGCCACCCGACCAGGCCTATTAAATCGGGATCTGCCAAAGGAAGACCTAAAAATGAGTCACGAATGCGCTCGGGGATTACCGCTGTAGGCGTAAGCGCATGGTCCAAATTGGTTACCACAGCCACAATTGAAATGGACTGACTCCGGTCATAGATCGAACTAACGGTCAGCCGACATGTTTGGCTACCTTCGATTCTAGAAGTAGGGAGTCGAAGATTATGCACCAAAGAGGAACATATCTGACTCTGCCTACTACACGGGTCCAAAACCGCCCTCACAATAGTGGGTCGATCGGACGACATAATTTTGACTATCAAAGTCGGGGATAGGCAGATACCTGTTTGGAGGGACAACAAGCCGACCAATCCTATCTGCGAGGGGGGAGCGTTATCAGACGGACGACTATACGGACTGTTACGTGACCGATACCTATACTCGGTCCGCGGACGACGCTGACGATTATTAGTGGGTTTAACCACGGTCTTCGTGTCTTCATGAAGGAGGGTGTGGTGTTCTTCATTGCATACGGCACATTTTCTTTTGCTTCGGCAGTCCCTAGCTTGGTGGGATTTAGATAAACACCGTATGCAGTCATTGTATTTTAGGACAATGCGACGTCGCATGTCAACATTCATAACCCGGAAGTCACTACATCTATCCAGCGGGTGCATGCGATCACAAAGTCGACATTTATGTGAGGCCGCAGATGAAACCTTATGGGTTTCGGACCTTAAATTCTTTTCCGACTCCTCCAAATGAGGTGTGGCAACCGGAGCCGCAGATGGACCCGAAGATCCGGACTCGGTTTGTAATGTATCATTTTTGGGGGGTGAATCAAGAACCGGAGCCGCAGATGAATCCGTTGCTATGGATTCGGACTCGGTTTGCATCGGTTCAGCGAGGGCCGCAGATGAATCTGCTTTATCGGATTCGGACCCACGTTCTGAGATTTTTACAGCCGCGATCGGCTCAACAAGGGCTGCTTCCACTGCAGCTGACGACATTCCAGCTTGGGGATCGGTGGGCCGAGGTTCATTATAATCAAAACCGTCATCAACATTCAAAAGTTCTTCTTCCGAATAGATTTTCACCGACATACTATATAATGAGAAGAGAACAATATTATTCGTTTGCGGGAGTGTGGTCGGTCAAAACGACCAACTTTGTAATGGGCCGTCTTACAACGCCGTTTTCCGTTCGAACGTCCGCGACTCTAACATGACCGTCGGTGCCCGGAAAAACATTTTCTATACGCCCTAATTTCCACGACGTTGGGGGAAGCTGATCATGACGAACAACGACTAGATCGCCAATCGCCATTTCTCTTTGGGGAAATTTCCACTTATATCTCATATGCAACTGCTTGAGATATTCATCTTTCCACCTTAAACTAAACTGGTGGGCAAGGGCCTGAACTTTCCTAAACCGATTAATTAGACTTAATGGTTGCTCTGTGATGAGAGGTTCAGGCGGGGCTAACAAGGGGGCACCAATCAAGAAGTGACCTGGCGTCAATGCAACGATTTCTCCTGGATTATCCGACATTGGACACAACGGCCGAGAATTAAGACAAGCTTCGATCCTAGCCAATACCGTGGCTAATTCTTCAAACGTGAATTTTAAATTTCGAGATTGCTTCCGAAAATGTAACTTGAAGCTCTTGACTCCAGCTTCCCATAACCCTCCCATGTGAGGGGCACCGGCAGGTATAAAATGCCATGATAGTCCCTGGTCTGATAAAGACGAGGAGGCGGAGTCAGCGCTTTTTTGGAGGAAATCTTTAAAATTTCTTTGAAGTTCACGCGATGCTCCAACAAAATTTGTTCCATTATCCGAAAAAATGGAATGGGGACAACCACGTCGAGCAATAAATCTATGTAACGCAGCCAAAAAATTAGCAGTCGACAAATCGGACACTGCTTCCAAATGAATTGCCTTTGTAGAGAAACATACAAAGACACATACATAGCCCTTTGTTATTTTACAAGACCGACCTAGATACGATTTTACATCAAACGGACCTGCGAAATCCACACCAGTGTTTGTAAAAGGTCGATTAAGAGTTGTTCTCTCAGGGGGAAGGGCAGCCATAAATTGACTGCAAGCACGTTTCTTCAACAGAAGGCACACTTTACAGCGACGAACAACCAGCCGAATCAAACTTTTCATACGCGGAATCCAATATTCCAACCTCAAAGTTCGCATCATTAACTGGATATCACCATGGACAGATTTTTGGTGGGTATATTCTACCAACCGTAGAGCAAAGGCACTCCTATAGGGGACAATTATAGGATTACGTTCCGAAGGTGCAAGTGTGGGCGAATTTACCAGTCTACCATTCATTCGCATGACACCATTGTCATCTAGGAAAGGATTGAGAGGAGCCAACAAACTCTTACTATCTAACGCCTTCTTGTCTAACAGATTCTTATAATCGCTGACGAAATATATTTTTTGAGCCGTAATTGCACAATAATTACGTGCGTCAATAATCTCTGCCGAGGAAATGCGTCTAGTGGGATAGTAGTAATGGTTTCTATACCGGGGATGTGTTTGACGAATAAATCGAAACGCGTATACAATGAAGTGAAGAGCTCTACGCAAACAAGAAAAGTCTTCCAAAATCTCTTTAAATGTCGACGGAAAGAAAGCAAAGTGACATTTAACGGGGCGCATTTCCATTTCAGTACTAATCGGAGCCAGATCACGAATAGACCATTCCGATTTAGTTTTACCTAGCCAACTAGGACCGTTCCACCATAGGGGGGAGGCTGACAATTCTATCGGAGACAATCCTCGACTTCCTAAATCAGCAGGATTATCTTCAGATTTAACATGGTACCAATTATAATTGCCAACATTTTCTTGGATTCGACACACCCTATTGGCTACAAAGGTCGTCCAAGTAGAGGGGGTTCTCTTCAACCAGGCAAGAACTATAGTCGAATCTGTCCAACAATAAATTTGATTAAATTCCAGATCTATTTCCCGCACAATAGTTTTCAATAGGTCTGATGCTAAAACTGCTCCACAAAGTTCCAAGCGAGGAAGCGAAATTGATTTCAAAGGGGCAACTTTCGTTTTGCACGACAGCAAATTAACGAAGATTTTTCCATCGGGGGACTCGACACGTATATATACTACCCCCGCGTATGCCTTTTCCGAGGCATCGGAAAAGACATGAAGCTCAACAGAAAATCCTGGAACATATTGAACCCATCTAGGTATCCTAATCGAGTTAACATGCGGATATGTTTCGACAAAACTTCTCCATTCAGCCTCAGTAGCTGCCAGAAGTTGATCATCCCAACCAATGTTGTCCAGCCAAATCTTCTGCATTATCATTTTCGCCCTAACAATCACAGGGGCCAACCAACCGACAGGGTCAAACAATTTCGCGATTGCCGAAAGAACTTCCCTTTTAGTGAAGTGTTTATTGACAATAGGACTCACTTCGAAGAAGAAACAATCTAAACGCGCATTCCACCTAATACCCAGGGGTTTAGAACTACTAGCTTCTACAAACGATAAAAGCTGAGCATCTACCAAATGCTCAGGGGGGAAGCAATCCAAAATAGCTCTATTATTCGCTGTCCATTTTCGCAGCTCGAACTTTGCCGACGATAGTGCCCTAATCAACTGGTCCCTGGCTGCCAATGCAGTCTCGATGTCATGAGCTCCTGCCAAAACGTCATCAACGTACATACATTTTCGCAATATATGCGCCGCGAGGGGAAACTCTGACTCAGTATCATCGGCCAGTTGAAGAAGCGTTCTAATTGCTAAATATGGTGCACAATTTACACCGAACGTCACTGTCTGTAGTTCGTAGTCTAGGACCTGTTTTGTTGTTGAATTCCGATACAAAATTCTCTGAAGGGGCGAATGCTTTGAATCTACACGAACTTGCCTATACATTTGAGTAATGTCCGAGTTAAACACGAATTTGAAGATACGCCAACGGAGGATCAAAAGAACTAAATCTTGTTGTAACGTTGGACCTATGTGCAATATGTCGTTAAGACTCTGCCCATTCGACGTTTTATTTGAGGCATTAAACACTACTCTAAGTTTCGTGGTCTGTTTTGCTAGGTTTATGACGGGGTGATGTGGTAGATAACACGAAAGGACATCCATAGAAGTATTTACGGGTACCGGCCTCATGTGGTCAAGTTCCAAATATTCCGATAATACCTGGTCGTAAACTAGTTTTAATTCAGGCTTTTTCAATAGAGAACTCTCATTCCGATAATATTGTTTGAGGACGTTCGCTCGAGACTCTCCCAAATACCCGATAGCGCTAATCTCAGATTTAAGTGGCAGCGTAACGATATATCTACCCTCTGAGTCCCTACGAGTAGTCCGGACGTAATTCTCCTCACAAAAACGGTCCGATGGAGATAATATTTTGCGTTTAGGAGGCTCTTCGATTTCCCAGAATCGCAAAAGGGTCTGCTGGATTTTGTCTTCTTCTGCTACATCGACAGTAGTGGCAAATGTTCGAACTTGTGTGGCTGGGACAGGACCCGTAACAAGCCAACCAAATACAGTATTTTGAGCAAGCAATGCTCCAGACAAAATGGGACGACAACCATCTAACAATATTTTTGGATAAAGATCAGCACCTAACAGCAGATCGACGGGACGAGATTCAAAAAGGTTAACATCTGCCAAGCGAAGATCGGGAATTTGTGACCTTAAGTCGGAATTAACCACAAACGAGGGAAGATTTCCAGAAATGGCACGCAAAACTAAAACGTTGGTTTCCAATTTCAGAGAAGGGTCGAAAGGACTGCTAATTTGTAAACGACAAGCTTTATTAGCCGTGGCCGAGAGTGAACAACTAACTCCTGAAATTACAGCATTCGTAGAACGCGCAGGAAGCTTCAAACGAGTTTGGAGTCTCTCTGAAATGAAAGAGGACTCGGAAGCAGGATCTATTAACGCCCTGGCAGGAAATGAAACACCTAGATGAACAATATTCACCATTGCGGTACCTAAGAGTACAGCCTTGTTCTGCGCGGCGTGAAATACTTGCCGGGGCAAGCAACCGGCGGATGTGCCTGGGGCGCAATTTTCTGAATTAGGGGGGACAGTCGAAGGCGTAGCACTCGAATTTCTGGGGGCATTGCTAGTAACAGTGGAAGTTCGATTTGAATTACTAGAGGTAATATCATCCCGATGCAACAACGTATGGTGGGACTTGTTACACTTCGAACACCGACGTTTGCTATCACAATTCTTAACTTCGTGATCGTTCCTAAGACAGTTGATACAAAGATGATGACGTTTCATTACTTTGTATCGATCAGCGGGTGTGAAACTCTTAAAGCGGGGACAGTCATACAATTTATGACGCTGATTTTGACAAATTAGACAATTTGAACCTTTCGAAGCGCGGGGAGAACGCGGTGGCTCTGGAATTCTGATATTTGAATGATGCGCTTGAACTTTACTATTATTTGACCGCTTAGACTGATCTGTAGCACGCATATCATGGAGGCACATGAGCGTACGTATGCGCTCAGTGAGAAAGGCATCCAAATCCTTCCAGGACGAAAGAGAAGATTTATCCTTAACACTCTGCTCCCAAAGAGTCTGAGTAATTTTTGGCAATCTCTGGAGACACAAAAATACTAATATCGGATCCCAATTTTCCGTATTGACATCATACACGGACATCGAAGACAGGCATCCATTGATACCACATTGGATCGACTTTAATCCCGAACTAGTCTCACTATAGAGGACCGGAATATCAAACAAAACTTTCAATTGGTTATGAACCAGAAGCCGAGGGTTATCATAAGTTTCAACTAGAGCCTTCCACGCGAGCTCGAAACTACGATTAATTAAGGGGAACTTCGATACAATCTCGCGAGCTTCACCAGAAGTCTTTCTAACCAGATGACAAAGTTTTTCAACGTCGGTAAGACGACCATTAACAATATATATAGCCGTAAACAAATCCCTAAATGTTGGCCATGAGTGGAAATCACCTTCAAATATGTCCGTATCGCACGGCGGTAGAGCAAGGTTATGGACACAATCCAAATGAGAAACTTCCTCTGTAGTTCTAAAACTGGCACTATTATTTCTCACAATAGAGGAAAGCGGAGTTTGTATCTGCGAATGATTTTCGCGGGAAGCATGAGTCGAAGTACTCAAATTGTTGCCAATAGCTTGCGAGTTTTGTATGGGCGACTTAGCTGAAGTCTCGCCCGGCGTTTCTATCAACGAAGCAACCGAACCACAAAGACTACCATTAATAGAGGAAGTACGATATTTTTTGAATTGCCCTAGCTTTCTATTAATTGCGGACTGGCAGTCGACATAGATTTGAAATGACGAATTGTATTTTTGATCAACCGCATCGATAACTTCTTTCGTCGTCTCTACTGACGACATCATATAATCACAGCACTTTTCAAATTTGTCCTGTGCTTGCGTCCAAAGTTTTTCTAATGCACTAAGATGAGACTGTAGCGCATGAATATCGAGCTGGTCATCACGCATCGTATTGAAACGAGCATTAAACTGGATAACCGCATCCGAAGTTCTAGTGAACATATCAATTGGGGTGAATGACATTGTGAATAAATTTCCCGAAATCTGTACTACAAAAAACAAGAAGGGAACGACTAAAGCACGATTTGCTCAGATAATTTATACAAAATCCACGAATTACTGATTCTTCTTCGCACAATATACGAAGAAAACACAAAAGTTTATACAAAAACTCCAAAAGTTTCAAAAAATCAACCGAGTTTTTCCAAAGTTCAAGAAAAATACCGAAAAGCTTCCGAAAATCTAACAAAACCGCACTATAGGGCCAAAGAAATCGAAATTTTCCGAGAAATAAATGCCTTGAACCTCTCACACAATAGTGAAATATCAAAAAACCGGTCTAAAATCACCAAAATTGTAATCTCCGATGAGATATTTAGCAACCAAATGCAAATATACAATGAAAAATATGTGAAAATGTTTAAATAAATAATAAAAATTTCAAATATATATCCAAAAAATATCAATAAATAATAAAAAATTCGTTAAATTGTGTAAGTTTTCAAAAAAAAAACCGTATTTTCGCGCACAAACAATTCAAAATATTCAATTTTTTATTATTTTCTACCGAAAATATTGAGATTTTATTATTTTTATTTCCACAGTTAACCTACTATTTAGGCAATCAAACTACCAAATGTAGCGTATTCTCAAAAAATAAATTTTAAAAAATAAAAATTTTATTTAAAATCTCCAAAGTAATTAAAATTTTGAAATTCCAAACGAAAAAAAAATCAATTTTAACACTTTTTATTTAAAAAAGTCGTGTTGACCGATCGTAGGGTGTACGCGTTATTAATTTTTCAAAAACGTCGTTTTCTGACACCCAATTATCATTCAATAATAATCAAAAATAAAATTTGAAAAATTTTAATATTTTATGTTGGTTCCGTTTATCGAGGTTCACCTGTAAAATATGTTAAGTTGCGTTTATCGAGGGTCACCTGTAACACAACAGACAATACCAAACGTATGTATGTATGCGTGTGTGTGTAAAGCGGCTGACTGACTAAGCACAAATGATGACCGCTAACGCGCAACAACAACAAACAAACCAACGTAATTGAAGTAAGTGTATTTTATGGGGGTGATTTGTGAATAATTTTTTAAATCTTAAAAATGCAATTTTGCAAAAAATTTAACAATTTTAAAATTTCAATTATACCAATCGATGGGGAATTTTATGCACATTAAAATGATACCCCACAACAATATTTTACTTTCAACAAAGATACCAAAAAATACACTTTTTCTTCAATTATTTTGATTTTTCTTTATTTTCAATTTGCCGTCGGCAAAACAATATTTGCAAACTAGACGGAGGGGACGGGGTAAGCGACGCGTTGTAAGACGGCCACAAGGAATATCAACGACGCGATTGTTGTTGCTTTTACACAATTTGTTTTTTTTTTTTCTTTTCTCTTCAAGAAAATTATTTATTTAAATTCACCGGCACTTTTTTCACTGTACGTACCTGATTGTTTTTGATAGAAACACGATGATGATGTTAAGGAGATGATGTGGTGGACTGTATAGATGGTGATGATGATGATATGCTTTGCAATTAGAAAAAAAGAAGAAAACGATTACTTCTTTTACCAACAGCTCGTTCGTAATCCGGTACGAATGGACCAATGTTTGCGCCAATGCGGGGAAAGATGCAAAGCTCAACCAAACAAAATAGAATAAAAACACAATAGGGGGGTTTTAGTTTTAAGAATTATGGCAAAGGCCGTATTTATTAATAATAATAAATAATAATAATTGGTAAGACAGATTACCTGATTTGCACAATAGCGGGGGAGCGCGACTTCGTATCGAGCGATAGAAGGAACGAGTGTAAACCAACGATCAAAACATGAAGGAAGGTGAAGGCTTTGGCGCCATTCGCCACTCGTTGAAATCTGTTTACATTTATGTTGACAGATCTAAACGAGGTTAATCATTTACAAATTAATTATGCGTTAACCCATTGTTAACGTTACAAACAAATAATTACCAATCTAAATTAAACACAATGCAAAGAGATTTCCACGCCGTGGCAAAACATGAAATAGCAGATGATCTAAATCAAGATCAAGCCTTACAGGAATATATTAATAGTTTCCCAGAATATCAAGAAAACTTGCAAAATTCTGAAGAAATTTTTACAGATATTAATTTTTAGGCTAACGCAATCCTCGTTACCCTATATTAGTTGTAGGACTAACGATAGAAAATTTCTCAAAATTCTTTTAGATACAGGTTCAAATAAAAACTACATTCAACCAAACCTATCAAACAACATTATCAAAAATGAAAACGAATTTTATGCTAATTCGATAGGAGGTCCTATCAAAGTTACCCACCAAATCTATTTGGAAATAATGAAATTCCAATAAAATTTTTTGTACTTCCAACACTCAAATCTTTTTATGCCACATTAGGGAAAGACAGTTTAAAACAAAGTAGATTATAGAAAATTTAATCAGATAACTATAGCAGATAGATATCATATACCTGAAATATCTGATATATTGATGCAGATCTCAAAAACGGTTTCCATCAAATCCCATTAAGACAACAAGATATTGAAAAAACAGCATTTTCTGTTAATAACGGAAATATGAGTTCACAAGACTACCCTTTGGTTTAAAGAATGCACCTGCAATTTTTCAGAGAACACTAGATGACATTTTACGCCAACATATTGGAAAGATAAGTTTCGTGTATGTAGACGAAACTGAAGAAGAACACATAGAAAATATCGAGAAAATTTTCCAAACATTACAAAACGCAAATATGAAAGTCCAGCTTTAAAAGCAAATTTATAAAAATGAAGTCGAGTTTTTAGGATTCATTATATCAAGTAATGGAATCAAAACAAATTCAAAAAATTAGAGACAAAAAAAATGTTTCACAGCCTAAAACAACAAAAGAACTTAGATCTTTTTTAGGCCTTTCCGGTTATTACCGTCGCTTCATTAGGGATTACTCAAAAATAGAAGGAAGGCAACCTGCGTTAGGTGCGGTATTATCGCAAGACAACAGACCAATTGCTTTTATATCCAGGACTCTAAGAAAAACTATGCTACAAACGCTATCATATGGGCATTAGAAAATTTAAGAAATTACCTTTATGGATCTACTAAAGTAAAAATAATTACAGACCACCAACCTCTTACACTTGCACTTAGCAATAAAATACTAATGGTAAGAATATGGAAAGCTACCATTGAAGAATATAATTATGAACTGCAATACAAACCAGGAAAAACTACTGTTGTTGCAGATGCACTTTCAAGAGCACCACAAACTAATTTTCTAACACCAACGCAGCATAGCGACGAAAACTCTTCTGAAAATTTGATACAATTTTCCAACTCTCCCATAAATGTTTATAAAAACCAAATATTTCAGCGACACATCCCAACTTACGAATTTGAAATAATCTATTATACTGACGAAGAACTTGTATCTTTACTCAAAAGATATCTTAATCCATCAGTCATAAACGGCATTCACACAGATGAAAGAACTTTAGGAGGATTATAAAGAGTATATCCTACTCATTTTAGGAATTTCAAATTAAGAATTTCAAGAGAAATCGTTACCGATCTGAATCATAGCAGGAAAATGAGATAATAAAAGAACATAAACGAGCACACAGAAACGCAAAAGAAAATAAATATCACCTACTAAAGAGATTTTACTTTCCTAGTATGCAATCTAAAATTAATAGAATAGTAAAACAATACATAGTTTGCAAAGAACAAAAATATGAAAGACACCCAAACAAACCGATTTTGAAAGAAACGCAAATTTCAGAATGTCCAGGTCAAATAGCCCATTTAGATGTATTTTACGTAAACCATAAAATAATACTTACAGGTGCAGATAAATTTTCTAAATACGCTCAGGCAAAAATAGTACAATCACAATCTGTCGAGGATATTAAAGAACCTTTTCGCGAATTAATAACTTCATTTGGTTTTTCCAAACAAGTTGTAGTCGACAATGAAAAATCACTAGCAGCAACGTCAATAAAATTCATGATAGAAAATCAATTTGGAATAGAAATTTTTAAAACACCCCCACATATTAGTATCACAAACGGACAAGTAGAAAGATTTCACTCTACGTTGAATGAAATCATGCGATGTATCAAAGCGAAAAATACGTTTGATTCATTTTCCGATCTACATAATAATTCTATCCATAGTTCCACAAATTCTAAACCAATAGAATAATTCTTTGGACATAGAGTAATAACAGATCCAACACAGTTAGAAAAATTTAGAAAAGAGAATATCGAACGATTAGAAGCAAAACAAGAATTAGATTTAAAATATCATAATAAAAATAGAAAACCATATAAAGATTATGCTGTAGGAGAAACAATTTTTGTGACAATAAATAAACACCCAAGAAACAAATTTTTATCAAGGTATAAAAAGGAAATTGTTTTAGAAAATGATATAGATAATGCCATTACAAAAAGAATAAAATAATTCATAAAAATCTTATCCGAAATTAAACATTTTTTACAGAGTTTTCAGCACAATATGTGTTGCTGAAGTGGAAATATTAAACTATTCCAACTCGCCGATAATAACATTCGATACAGGACACACTAAATTACAAACAGAAACCTTTAGAATTATCCACTCAATCAACATCTCCCAATACCAAATAGCTTTGAAGGAAATAAATAACACCATTTATCAGAATTTAAACCATCCATTATTTCCTAAATTATGAAATATGCCAATCCCAACTAGCATTAAATAATCTT
Source organism: Musca domestica (assembly GCF_030504385.1). Taxonomy (NCBI): domain Eukaryota; kingdom Metazoa; phylum Arthropoda; class Insecta; order Diptera; family Muscidae; genus Musca; species Musca domestica. The sequence goes on along the minus strand of NW_026712410.1, from coordinate 47,653 downwards.
AGATTAAGAAATAAGAATAAAAGATCTATCGATTTCTTAGGAACGATATGGAAATTTATAACCGAAACTCCGGATCATAATGACTTAATATTATTAAATAATAAAAATAAAGACTTAATAAATAACAATAATAAACAACATATGATAAACAGAAATTTTATTAATGATATCCATAAAATATCTGAAATTCTATCTAAAATTGTATTAGAAAGTGAATCCGTGCAAAATGCATTGGCAATGATTATAAAAGAAAAAATAAGAATTATTAAAGAAGAATTAATAAATATAGAACATGCTATAAATTGGTCAAAAGTTGGCATTATTAACTCATATATATATATACTCATATATTAACTCATATATATAGCATTAGAATTTAGCGAAACCAAAATCGCAAGTAGCCAAGACCAACTAATATTCATTATAGATATACCAATTACTGAAAAAGAGACCTGCAAGTCAAAACTAATTAAATCTGTCAAGAAAAATAATTATATATATAAATTCAAAAATAATAAAATAATTAATTGTAAAAACAAAGTATTTGCTGTAAGAAAAGAATGTAAAACAGCTAACAATATAAAATATGTAAAAACAAAAATAATGATACATGTTTACCTAACTTACTAAAGGGAAACAAGTTAAAAAGCAGTAAGTTCGGCCGGGCCGAACTTTTAATACCCTCCACCATTTACAACGAATTTGGAAATTTTCAAAAAATAAAATCCTTAAAAAAATCTGTTAAAATTTTAAAAATACCGAATATAGCCGTTATGTTGGGGTCTATACGACGTGGACATACATATGCATTGTTTGTCATAAGCCATTACCATATTCAAATTCGAAACTGGACCCGCACCGACAATTTTCTGTCACAGACTGTAGTTCCCATAACGAACTTCAAATATCAAATTTTAAACAATTCCGGTTAATTATGTCGCTAAAATCATCAAAATACCGAACATAGCGAGGTGCCGTTATATGGGGGCAATACGAAGACGTGGACCTGCACAGACAATTTTCAGTCTTAGGGTGTAGAATCCATTTGGAACTTAAAATACCAAATTTGAAACAATTCCAGTGAATAATGTCGCTAAAATCATCAAAATACCGAATATAGGGAGGTACTGTTATATTGGGGCTATACGAGGACGTGGACCTGCAAAGACAATTTTCTGTCTTAGGGTGTAGTATCCATTTGGAACTTCAAATACCAGATTTGAAACAATTCCCGTGAATAATGTCGCTAAAATCATCAAAATACCGAATATCGGGGGGTACCCTTATATGGGGGCTATACGAAGACATAGACTTGCACAGATAATTTTCTATCTTAGGGTGTAGTATCCATTTGGAACTTAAAATACCAAATTTGAATCAATTCCGGTGAATAACGTCGCTAAAATCATCAAAATACCGAAAATCCGGAGGTACCGTTATATGGGAGCTATATGAAAACGTGGACCTACATGGCCCATTTACGAACTTAACCTGCCTACTGGAAAAATAAACATGTGTGCAAAATTTTAGCCATCTATCTCAATTTATTCGAAAGATAGCGTGATTACAACAGACAGACAGACGGACAGACAGACAGACAGACAGACGGACAGACAGACAGACAGACGGACATCGCTAAATCGACTTAGAATTTTACGCTGATCAAGAATATATATACTTTGTTGGGCCTGACATGAGTATTTCGAGGAGTTACAAACGGAATGACAAAGTTAATATACCCTCCATAGTATGGTGGAGGGTATAAAAATCACAATGTACTGTTATTAAAGGATTTCATACACCAATAATTTTCAACTACAACCGGTTTGATAATATTAAATGAATTTAAAAATAAAAATTATTGGAGAATTATTTAATCTGAACGGAACATACGTAATTAAATATCAAAATACATCGATAACAATCGGAAATCAACATTATAGTCTCACTGAGACAATCCTTTACAAACCATTACCTGCGATAATACATTTACCATCTATAATACCTTTGAAAAAACACCTTCTTTACAAAGTTTGGGGCAACTTCACACTAATAATACATCAATAATAAAATTAATAAAAAACAAGTAAAAAAACTGTAAGTTCGGCGGGGCCGAAATTTTAATACCCTCCCCCAATTGGTACAAATTTGGCAATTTCAAGAAAAATAATAAATAAAATCCGTTAAAAATTCTGTTAAAATCTTAAAAATACCGAATGTGTCGTATAGACGTGGACCTGCATAGGCAACTTTTGTCATAAGTTATTACAATATCTAAATGCGAAACTTGACGAAAATCTGTTTATAATGTAGCTAAAATCATCAAAATACCGAATATCGGGGGGTACGGTATATGGGGGCTATACGAAGACGTGGACCTACATGGCCCATTATCTGTTTTATGCTGTAGTATCTATTACGAACCGAATTTGGAAGTTTCCGTTAAATAATGTCGCTAAAATCATTAAAATACCGAATATCGGGGGGTAGCGTTATATGGGGGCTATATGAAGACGTGGACCTACATGGCTCATTTTTTGACCTAGGATGTAATATCCATTACGAACTTCAAATATTAAACCATTTCGGTTAATAATGTCGCTAAAATCAAAATACCGAATATAGGGAGGTACCGTTATATGGGGGCTACACGAAGACGTAGACCTGCACTGTCTTAGGCTGTAGTATCCATTACGAACTTCAAATGCCAAATTTGAAACAATTCCGGTGAATAATGTCGCTAAAATCATCAAAATACCGAATATCGGGAGGTACCGTTATATGGGGGCTATATGAAAACGTGGACCTACATGGCCCATTTACGAACTTAACCTGCCTCCTGGCAAAATATACATGTGTGCAAAATGTTAGCCTTCTATCTCGTCTTAGGATTTTACGCTGATCAAGAATATATATATACTTTGTTAGGTCTGACATGAGTATTTCGGAATGACAAAATTAATATACCCTCCACAGTATGGTAGAGGGTATGATAAACAAATTATTGGATTTGCAACAAGTTTTACACTAATTATAATTTTGATCATAATAATATTAATAATTCAAAAGTTTTTTAAAATGGCTAAATAAAAAAAAAAATTGCAAATATCAGCTCCTTTACAAATAATTGACAATTACCCCGATTTCTTTATAACGAACGCGGACGTTCGAAATTAAGGGCTAAGGAGTTAACATTAAAAATATTAACATTTCTTGTAATAGACAAATATAAGCATTTCCCACAATACTTGTATTAACACGAGCATCCGTTCTTCTTTCCGTTCTCAGCTAAATTTGCTATCACCTCAGGTGATTTCTTTGTAATTTAAGTAAACATATTCATAGCCATAATGAAATATGTAATTATAAGTTTAGTTCAGTTGTTAAATATAACTCAATAAAGGAGGTTCACTCCCACAAAACATAATAAAAATTATTTATTTTTTTTATAAAATAAAGTTATGTTTTATTAACTGATGCTGTAGTTGAGACCGAGTTAATGTGGTTGCTTAATTTCCATTGGGTTCTTAAAGTGTGCTCGCTAACGTTGATTAATGCTTGGTTCTTGATATCATTGAGTTGGAGTTTCTTTTTCTCACTGTTGAGTGTCAAGCTGCGAGATAAATTGAAGCACACAAGGCAAAAATAATATAAAAACAAGTGAAAAGGCAGTATGTTTGGCTGGGTTGAAGTTTGAATACCCTCCACCATTTGGAACGAATTTGGAAATTTTGAAAAAAAAATAAATCCGTTAAAAATTATATTAAAATTTTAAAAATACCAAATGTAGCCGTCATACTAGGGTCTAAACGACGACGTGGACTTTCAATGTCAACTTTTGTCATAAGCCATTGCAACCTTCAAATGCGAAACTTGAAAAAAATCGGTTATAATGTAGAAAAAATCATCAAAATACCGAATATAGGGAGGTACCATTATATGGGGGCACAGACAAATTTCTGTCATAGGCTGTAGAATCCATTACGAACTTCAAATATCAAATGTAAAACAAATACCAAATTGAAACAATTCTGATGAATAATGTCGCTAAAATCATTAAAATACCGAATATCGCGAGGTATCGTTATATGGGGGCTATAAGAAGACGTGCACCTGCACAGACAATTTTTTGTCGTAGGCTATAGCATTCATTACGAACTTCAAATATCAAATTAGAAACAATTCCGGTGAATAATGTTGCTAAAATCATCAACATATCGGGAGGTACAGTTAAATGGGTTAAATGAGCCTATACGAAGACATGGACATCCACAGACAATCAAAATACAGAATATTGGGGGATACAGTTATATGGCTATACGGAGACATGGACCTGCACAGACAATTTTCTGTCATAGGCTGTAGCATCTATTTCAAACTTCAAATACCAAAATTGAGACTATACCGATAAATATTGTCGCAAAAATCATCAAAATTCAATACCAAAAGTCCTGCAGACATAATATACATTTGAGTAAAATTTTATCAATTTACTTCAATCCGTTCGGAAGCTAGAGTGACGGCCAGACGGACATCTCTAAATCCACATAGAGTTTTATGCTGATAAAGAATATATATACTCTGTGGTTTCTAAAATGTATATTTCGAGGTGGTTCAAACGGAATGACAAACTTAATATACCCTCCATACTATGGTGGAGGGTATAACAAGAAAGTAGATATGGTTTTGGCTATTGCTTACTCAATGTATATGAATACAGTGGCACGCAACAGCATTTCAGTTAATTACTCATTGGGATTTTTTCATATCTGATGTCATGGATCTTTAATCATTTAAGAAATATTGGACTGAGAAGTAGTAGAAATTCTTTGGTCTTTGAGAGATCATAAAAAGAGTACATGTTGATTTCTATTAACATTGCTCGGTTGTTGGACAATTATTTTGGAATTTATGTTCCTAAATTGATGTTTGGAAACAGTGAATAAGTGATTGGAAGGAAATAGAGACGAACTATAGATCCCTGCAATGAACAAGCATTAAATTTGAGCTCTGTCAAGAAAATAATTAAATATTTAAAATTGGAGATTTTTACAAATTGACTTGACTATTTCTTGTGGATATTGGTGTTTGAAGGTCTGGAGCTGTGGCTTTTGGTGGAGTTGGTTTTTCTTCTCACCTTTTTAACCTGTTGCTGTGCATTTTCGTTTGGCGCTCTTTTTTTTATTCATTTGCATCTGCCAAGGTAATCCTGAAAATGCCGTCGCTGTTGACCTGTAATATTTGTAAGGATCATATTGCCAAATCCAAATATAAAATTGGTTGCAAAGGCTGTGCAAATTTTTTCCATTTGGATTGCGTTGGCATTTCTGAGGCTGAGGCTAAAATAAATAAGCAACTCAGATACACTTGTGTGTGCTGTGTTCGGGCTGCTGGTGGTAGTGGTGATGCTGGTGTGGTTGATCGCGGAACAAAAGCGAACACTGCAGTTGAGGCATCTAGTGTTGGTGCCACAGCTGCTGCTTCTTTGAATGGTGGTGATGGGACAGTTGGTGTGGCTGCGTGTGATTTTGTTGGGAATTCAGATGCTCTGCGAGAGCTGCAGGATAACTTGATTTTGTCTATGAAACAACAAATGGACACGTATATGGCTAGATGTCTGTCTGAATTCCGTACCAAAACTGATGCTCTGTTTGATCTTTATAATGCACAAATATCTGAGGTAAAGCGTGATGTGGTTGAGCTTAAAAAGGCCGTAGTTGAGTTGAAGATGACAGTCTCTGAAGTTAAAAGTACGGCTTTGTTAGCAGAAAAGAAACTTGCTGATAGGATTTCTGAGCTTGAGTCTTTTAACAATGTGCTCCAGCGAAGGCTTAACAGAGCTGATATCATTATAAGAGGTTTGCCGGAAAATATTAAAGACCTCAGGAGCTTTGTTGTTAAAGTGGCTAATTTGTGTGGGTTGCAACTATCTCATGGCGACATGCAGCAGTGCTGTTACATATCTGAACGTAGAGCGGTTTTGGTGAAGTTTAATTCTATTCAGACAAGAGATTCCCTTATCCGCCGATTTGTTAAAAGAGGGAAGGTAACCCTAAAAGAAGTTATGGAGAATTGTATATTGGAGTCCCGTATCTACTTAAATGATCATCTTGTTAAATCGGCATCTAGTCTTGTCTTTGCCTGCAGAGGCCTGCTCAAGAAGAAGAAGATTAAGAAATTCAGGTTGTTAAATAGTGATGAACCTCAAGTTGAGGTAATACTTGCTGATGGAAGTAAAACAATTTTTGAGCGACAAGAGCTTCTTGAATTTGCTCGTAGTTGTCCTCTGCAACCGGGTGGTGCTCCGTTGGTTGGTGATATGCTGCTGGGAGTGTAGTCATGTAATGTAAATATTAATTTTGTTTTGATCTCATTGGCAATTTAATTGTTTTCTTGATGCAAATTATTGCTTATTTGTTCTAAATAATCTTTCATATTATTATTTATTATTTATTTTTTTATTTATATATTTATATTTTTCAATTTTTAGTATAAGATGCGAAATCGAATTTACATAATTTTGCTCCCCAGCCCCTTTATTTGGTTTGATGTCACTTGATGATAATCTGGGACCCATAATTAATGACGCTCACTTTTTTAAACCCTTATTTGAGGGTTTGTCTGGTAAACTAACGTATGGCCACTTGAACTGCCAAAGTATTCGCCCATCGAGATTCAATAATAAAATTGATGAGCTTCGATCCTTGCTGGTTGGTAGTGGTATCAGCATTTTTGGTGTCACTGAATCTTGGCTTAATTCTACAGTCTCATCGAAATCGTTGGTTGTTCCAGGATATAAGCTGGTGCGGAGTGATCGTGTTGGTCGTGTTGGTGGTGGGGTATGTCTCTATATTGGTAGTGGCATTCCTTATAAGGTAGTTTTTCGTTCAAATAATTTTGGTGTTTGTGAGTCGGTGTGTGTTGAGTTGAATATTGGGGCATTGGTTTTGCTTGTGGCGGTAGTATATCTTCCCCATGGCGATGTTCAGTCTTTCTGTGATGTACATGAGAGTTTGTTTGATCGCTTCTCTAATATCATTGTCCTTGGCGATTTTAACTGTAATTTATTTGTGTCTTCGAACTCTGTTTCGATGAGAGGATTATGCAGATCATTGGGGCTAACTATTGTGCATAACATGAAACCTACCCATTATGATTTGGCCCATAACTCTACCTCGTTAATTGATTTTTGCCTTACTAGTGATAATTTGTCCTTGGGTTTCTCGTCTCAGGGTCGATGTCCTGGTATATCACACCATGCCTTTGTTTTTGGTTCGCTTAACCTGCCTGTATTTTCAGAGGAGAGATTTATTGAGTATCGTAACTTTGGCCGAGCGGATTGGTTGGGCATTTTAAATTTCATATCCGATTTTGACTTCAACCCCTTATATTCCACTTCTGATGTGAATTGTCAACTTTCACTATTTGATTTGTTGTTTAACGCGCTATTGTCTTTCGTTCCTGTTTCTGTTCGTAAGGTCAACCCCAGGAATGATGCATGGTTGGAATCTGATGTGGTAAAATCGGCGCGGATGTTTAGAGATCTTGCGTACTTTGAGTGGCGCAAGCGACCTATGGAGGGTAATAGAATAATATATTGTATGTATAGGAATCGTTGTAAGGCTGTGATGAGGAATGAGAGGCGTAAGTACTATAATGATTTCTTTGGTCGTATGAATAATAATCAGCTGTGGAAATCTCTAAAGTCGTTTGGTGTTTTGGGTAGTGATAATGAAGCTCCACCAATTGATGTCAATGCTGCTAATCATTATTTTTCCAGTGGGAATCCTGGTTTTGTGGGTGAGCGTGGTCAGTCTCTTTATAGTGAGGGTCATGTGGGAGATGATGTTTTTCGGTTTTATTGCATATTTTATTCTGATGTTGTAAGGTCATTAAATAAAGTTAAGTCGGGAGCTGTGGGGGTTGATGGCGTGCCAGTAAAGTTTTTTAAACTTATATTTCCATACATTTCCTGTCATTTCCTGCATTTTGTTAACTCGATTTTTATGACATCTACTTTTCCTCGGGCGTGGAAGGTTGCACGAATTGTTCCTGTGCCGAAAACTGGTGAATCATTTGATTTGCCGAATCTGCGTCCCATTAGCATTCTACCTGCTATGTCAAAAGTCGTTGAGCATATTATTAAAGAAGCGATTGTTGACTTCCTTGATGATCGTAGGCTATTGAGTAGTTCTCAGTTTGGTTTTCGGCGACGATGTAGTACGACCACGCACTTATTATATCTTACTGACATGATTAGAGATGTATTTAATTCATCTGATGTTGGGTTATTATTGGGCCTTGACTTGTCAAAGGCTTTTGATTCGATAAACCATTCCCTTTTACTTGACAAGCTGAGGTTTAAGTTTGGTTTTTCATCTTCTGCGTGTCGTTTAATGGCTTCATATTTGGAAGGTAGGTCTCAGTTTGTTGTTCATTTGGGTGTTTCGTCTGAAGTTTGTAGTGTCCAATGTGGAGTCCCGCAAGGTTCTGTACTGGGACCGTTGTTATTTATTATGTTCATTAATGACATTGTGCACTCAGTTGTTGATGACAGGTGTTGTCTGTTTTTGTATGCAGATGATATTCATGTTTTCTTCAGAGAGGCTGATATTGCTGGGTTGGAAGGATTGGTTAATTCTATTGTTTTGTCTCTTTCGTCGTGGATTTCGCTAAATGGCCTTATGATTAATTGGAATAAAACTAAAGCTATGCTGTTCAATGATCATGGTAATGGTGGTTCTCTTAATATTACTGTGGGTTCTGTGTTAGTGAAATTTGTTGATGAAATGAAATGTCTTGGTATTATAATTGATCGGAAGTTGGACTTTAAGAGACACATTGATTCCTTGCTTTGTCGCATAAGGTTTCAGCTGCGGAGGCTGTATTGTCTTAATGCTTATTTGCCTTGTCATGTTAGGAAGAGAGTGGTTGTATCCTTGCTGCTATCGCAGGTAAATTATTGTCTAGAGGTAGTCTCCGGTACTACTTCTTCTCAAATGCAACGTATCCGTAGGGCGGTAAATTCTATTGTTCGTTATGTGTATGGCTTGCGTCGTGGTGATCATGTTTCTTGTTTTGTTAATGATCTCCTGGGATTGCCATTTAGCAGCTACGTTGATCTTCGTATTCTTCAATTTCATTACAGTGTTATGTGCAATTTTGACTCGCCTCTTCGTGACAACTTTGTGTTTTGTAGATCATCTCGAAATCCTCAATTGTTGTGTCCAAGGTTTTCGTCCTCCATTGGTGAGAGATCATTTGTGGTTAGGGCGGTGAGATTGTGGAATCAGCTTCCTTTGGCCTTACGTACTTTTGCCCATACCAATTATCTGTTTAGGGTTAAAGTAATTGAATACCTTCGCCTAAATATGTAGGCTATGTTTTTGTAGTGGTTGCGTCGGTTTATTATGGGTTTTTCTTTTTGCTTTTCTTTTTTGTTTGGGCTGGGGAGCCACTATATTATCTTCTTAATTTTATTTGTAGGGTATAATGTGAGTTACTATTTATACTCTGTTTTGTGAGTAATAAAATAGTTATCTCTTATTTTTAGCTCGTTTCTGCTACACTTTTTCACTGCTCTACTAGACTATTGTTTAGTTGGTGATGGTGAATCGAGGTGTAGGGTTCGAGCTTCTCGTGAATTATTAAGATAAATTATTAGGTTTAATATGTTATTTGTTAAGTTTGAAATAATCATTGAATTTGTATTATGTTAGGGTATTGTAGATAGATAATATAAGTTATGGGCCCTGTGGGCTTATTTATATTTCTTTGTAAGGTAAATAAATGAAATGAAATGAAATAGTTAATGTGGCTCTAAGCTTTTTCATCCAAAAACCTTCTTCCTCAGTTGCTGTTCCACCGTGTGATACGGATATTTTTCAAGGAGACTATTTAACATGGTCCAGTTTTCGCGATTTATTTACAGCCATCTATAGAAATAATAAGAAACTAAGTCCGGTTATAAAACTTTATCCCCTTTTTTTAAAAACCAGTGGTAAAGCCAGATAAATAAATCGCCTTATTCATTTAACTGCAGAAGGATTCACGATTGCTTGGGACAATCTTAAGAATCCATACGAAAATAGACGCATTTTACACAATACCCAATTGAGAAGTTACAGCGGGATGTAACTAATTATATTTCGGTCCTCGAGTTATATAAAATAGAGGTGAGATCATGGGATCCCATTTTCGTGTATCAATGTTTAACTAAGATGCCTAAACGTACCCTATCTTTTTGGGAGCCTTTGGAAAGCGTTTCGGATATTAATGGCTCGAATAGACAAATGAATATTTCTCCTGGTCCATCAACTTCCTCAAATCCACGGACTTTTCACACTTCGGTCTCAAACATAACAATGCCTGTGACGGCTAAGATAAATATCATCGTGCCTTAATATATCCTTGCTCTGATGACACTTTTGTAACTTCTCGTATCCAAAAGCTGTTAAAATTACGCACATTTTGCGTTTCTGCGGAAATTTCAGGATTATGAGGTGAACAGTTGACAAAATGCTTAAAAATGGCGTCTTTCACAATTGGTCCGACGAAGAACAATTCTTTCCCTATGAACTTGGAAGCCTTTGTGGCTCAAGAAATAACGGGAAATATTCCCACACAATCTTTAGATAAAACTTGTGTCAATAACCTTCCGGATCTAAAATTAGCGGATCACACATTTTTTAAAAATAGTCCAATAGATATGTTGCACGGTGCGAACGTCTATCCAATCGTATTGATCGAGGTTGTTAGGAAAACCATACTTGGATCCCTATTACCCAAGAGACCTTTTTTGGGTGGATATTGACTGGAAAAACAACGAATTACGTGAATCAGAATTCAATGAGGATTTCGCATTGCACAAGAGTGTCAGTGCATAATCAGCTAGCTAAATTTTGGGAAATTAAAGAGGTTCCCAAGGGATATCTCAGTAGACGATCAAAATGAGATATCTCAGTAGACGATCAAAAATATGAAGAAATCTTCCGATCAACAATAACTCGGAGTTCGAACGGAAGATATACTGTGGACTAGCCCTTTCAGGGTGTTGTACCTTTCTCATTTACATGGGGATAAAGTCGATATGTCGCACCTACACATTCTTTGCGCAATGAAACATCATTAATGCTAAATCCAATTAAAAAAAGCTGATTATCATGCCATTATGCTAGAATATTTGTCCTTGGGACATATGGAGAAAGTGGAAGGATTTGTGAACTACCAATTCAAGCCCGACAGTGCAACGACGAAGTTGAGGATGGTCTTTAACGTTTCGTGTCCCTCAATTAATGTGAAAAGTGTAAACGATGCATTGTATTTAGGTCCCTCGCTTTAAAAGATGTTACTTTTTTGATATTGAATTGATTATCAGTTGAAGGCGGTAACGTTTGTTGTCAATCGTTCCCCTTATTTGGCTCTTAGGACGCTTTTGAAGCTGGCGGATGATGAACAGTCTCGTTTTCCAATTGGCGCAAAAATACTGAGAAACAACAGGACGTTTATGATGCTTTGGTTGTTGTTTACACTATCTTTAAAAGGTTTACGATCTAGAGAGGAGTCAATTAATATTCTTGGATCGGCAGGGTTTGAACTTTGTAGGTGGACGTCTAGTTCTACAGAACTATTAAACGATTTAGCTCGAGAGTATCTTTTGAATGAAGATTATCTGGAATTGAAAGAAAACGCTGGGAATTCGCTGGAAGCCTTCCACTGACTGCTTCTTTTTCGTCGTGAAAAAAATAGAAGAGAAAAGTTCTTACTCTCAAAGACAAGTGTTGTCGATGATTGCCAAGATTTTTGATCATTGGGATGGCGATCCCCTAAAACAACTTAATATATTAAAATGGATGAATTTTGTCTCGAATTGCAAAGGAATTGAATAAATTAGAATTCCTCTATGGGTGAATTTCTCTCCTAATTGTAAGATTGAATTGCACGCGTTTTTTGACTCATTTGCGGCTGCCTACGCCGCACCTTTATTCTTAAGAATAGAGATTGGAAATTGTGTTTACTCGAATTTGCTCGCGGCAAAATCTAAAGTTGCACCGTTAAAAAAAAGTGCTGTTGTTCCATTTTCTGACTCCATTCAATCTGTTTCTGCCTCTAAGTACAGTGTAAAAAAGTATGCAACCTGTATGGGTTGTGTCCATAACGAGACTGGAGTTAGGTGAGAGGCTTGGCTGAACAGCAAAATAGTTACAGCGTGTCATGTGGGCCTGTACCAAAAGCTGGGCAAATGTTCTGTACATCGCTGTTAATCCGGGCACAGTAGGAATTTAGACAGTTCCACCATCCGGATCGTATTTGAGCCAAAACTACTTGGATTTGTCGGGGGCAGCTCTCGTTCTTCAGCTGCGACGGGAGAGGGATGGTCTCCCGCTTGATAGGCCTGTTAATCTAGAGGCTTTCTCTTATACCTCTGCACTTCTCTCTCTCTAAATCATGAAGTTCTTTCCTTACGTACCTGGGAGGAGGTTGCCTATCCACAAGATGGTGATTCGGATGGCTTTGTCTATAACACCCAAGCAGGTATTGTATTGACAGCATTTTATTATACTGTCGCACCGGTAAGATCTTCGCCTCCTTCTGTAGGTGATCGACAGGTGTCGTGAGGAGCCATCCTGTTGCGGTTCTAAGGGCTGCATTCTGTCAGGACTGAATATTTTTCCACTGCGTAGCACTAACGTTGGCAGACCACACCGGAGCCGCATAATTTACCACAGACCGTTGTAAGAGGTCAACAAGGTTTCCTTATCAGCTCCCCAAGTGCTGCCGGCCTGAGACTTGAGGACCTTGTTTCTTACTTCTAATCATGTGGCAGATAGCTGTGGTATGCGCGGAAGACTTAAAGAGGCTATCGAATGTGACACCTAAGACCTTGGGGTAGTTGGTGGTCGGAATTGCAGCACCATCGACCTGTACATTCAAAGATAGCCCCATCTCCGCAGTCAATGTGGTGAAAAGTGTGGCCGTCGATTTAGTGGCGGATATCTTCATACTCCTCGCAGTGAAAAGGCGGTAAGATCAACAAGGTAAGCGTTTAACCTTATTTCTGAATTCTACGTACGACTGGCGTTTACACATGTAGTTTACTATCCAACGTTTCAAATTTGGCCGGAGGGCGCTGCACTCAATGTCCTCGAACAGTGTGGCATGATTGATTGTATTGGCATATCGAATCAGATTCGCTGTACTTTACGTTGATCATGTTGACCAACCAACCAACCACGGTGGATTTCAGATGACTCTCGCAGCGACTAGCCTTGAATGTTGGATCATTCAAGGCAGAAACTTAGTAAAAAAAGCACTATCGAAATTGTACGAAGTGTGTGCTAGCCCAAAAGAAACGACAAACTCAGCTTATGGCCGCCCTTCCTCCCGAAAGAACCACTTTTGCTCGTCCATTCGCCACATCTGAAGTCTATTTCGCTGGGCCAGTTGAAATCAAATATATTAGTGGAAGAGGTTGTCGTATTTCGAAGGCTTACATCTGTCTGTTCGTTGCTTCGTCACTAAGGCGATACATTTGGAGCCTGTTAGCGATCTCTCCACCGTGGCATTTGTTTCAGCTTTGTCTCGATTTGTTGCCAGGCGTGAATGTCCTCTTCGTAATTACTCGGATAATGCTACAAATTTCGAGGGCGCTGAACGAGAACTTCGATCTATGTCCATGAGTTTATTTATTGAAAATTGCAATTAAGTTCGGACCTAGTCCCAAGGGGGGAAGATGTTTATGAGAGCAAAACACGCTTAATTAGCATCACTTCTTTTGTCTCATGTATACCTTCTCACCCTCTTATTATGAATTCTCTTCTCATATGTTATATTTTCGACCTATTTCGTTTCTTTGATGCAACAAACAGGATATGTAGCGGTAAATATGTAATACATAAATTTTGGTAGAATGATAGACTTGATTGTTATTTAGAAACGTTCACAGTATATTTTTACGTACCTTCATTGGAGACAAGATCGTTCAAAACCAAAGTTACGGGCCATATATAAGGTCGACCAGGAAGCGAATTGGTAAAAAAACATCTCTGCCTTTAAAGTTGAATCATAATTTTTGTTTTAGCGAGGCACGTGCGATTAAAATTAGTGTATGGTTTAATTGCTTTAATTACCATTCATAAATTTATAATATATTTATAATGTTGTCAACTGTTTAAAATTGCAATTGTTTTTTGGAAGCAAAATGTGAATAAAGTGCATGGATAGAATGAAAAATAGAAGGAAACGTTAACAAAATGGCATGCGAGGTTTCCTGATAATGATAAAGAGGGAAGATCGGCCCTTTTTAATTTGATCACAAGCAGGTTGGTTCCTCATTCAAAAAAAGAAAAACCATTGGAGAAAGTTTCTTTAAAGTGTTATTGAAGAATTAAAGTGAAGTGTATTTTAACAACCTGTTTTTGTAAGAGTATTTTTCCTTTCGTTTGGAATTTTGGGCGAAAGAAAATATATTTTGGGTTTTTGTAGTGCATGTTTTTTCAGTGAGTGACAAAAACAATAGAACTTTTTTCCCCTATATTTTTGGTTTTTGTAACGAAAAAATACAAAAGAAAATGTCAGAAAAAAAAAAAAAACGATAGAAGGAGACCCATCGTTTTGAACAGAAATTGGCTGTTTGTTACAGAATCTCGCCAAAATTGTATGCGTATGACGGGGAATTTATACAAGAACTATTTTTACATATCAACTTTTTGTTTCCGGACCATATTCTTTAAATGTTTTTTGAGATTTTTCAAGCTTATTTTATAAAATTGTGATAAATTTTGAATTTATTTGGGTTGTCACATTCAGCACAACTCCTAATGAAATTAAATAAAACAAGTAAAAAAGCAGTAAGTTCGGCTGGGCCGAACTTTGAAAACCCCCACCATTTGAAACGAATTAGAAAATTTTCAAAAAAATAAAATCTATTAAAAATTCAGTTAAAATCGTTAAAATATCTAATATCGGAAGGTGCCGATATATGGGAGATATACGATATCGTGGACCTATATAGACAAATCTATGTCTTTGGGTAAAGTACGCAGAAGGGACTCCTTGTGTGGAATCTCAGAATCCATTAAAAAATGTGGCTAAAATCATCAAAATACCGAATATGGAGGGGTACCGTTATATATATATATGGTGGACATATATAGATAATTATCTTCCAAGGAATAAAGTACCCACAAGGAACTCCTTGTGTGGTTTCTCAGACAATTCCGTTAAAAAATGTGGCTAGAATCATCAAAATACCGAATATCGTTGGGTACCGTTATATGGAGGATATACGATATCGTGGACCTATATAGACAATTCTCTTTCAGGGGGTGAAATACTCATAAGGGACTCCTTGTGTGGAATTTCAGACAATTCAATTGAAAAATGTGGTTAAAATCACCAAAATACCGAATATCGGGGTTACCGTAGTATGGGTGCTATTCGATTTAGTGGACCTATATAGATAATTCTCTTTCAAGGGATAAGTACTCAGAAGGAACTTCTTGTGTGGGGCTTGAGCTCAAGCCAAAGTAAGGATCTGCATATCTGTTGGTGGGCTAACGTACCCAGGTTGTCCAACACGGAATTATAAAAAAATATTGAAATCCAAACCGATTTCAATATAATCTAGCAGACACATTTGTTGGACAAATTCCACCACACGTTCCACATTTCATTGAATCAATAGATATGTGCATATAAAAACTAAATTTGTGAAAGGTACCTCCGATTCTGATGCAATATCTCCACTTCCAAGTGCAATTTCAAAAATGTATATAGACTATGTTACTTTCAGGCGATGCTGTGGTATATTTTTATTATATATATATATATATATATATATATATATATATATATATATATATATATATATATATATATATATATATATATATATATTCGTACTGTTATCATCAAGATGAACTCGAATTACAAAGCAAATTGGACTATAAAAAAGTTTACAACAACCGGAATACTCGAAAGTGTTCACTGCAGTGGATAGACGATGTAAGAATAGTTAGAGAATTCAAAAAAAAAATCCGGCTAAATCAACTTAAGTATAAGCAGTCGAACCGTACGAAGAAGAGCATGTGCTGCTGGGCTTAAAAGGTATCGGGCTGCAAAAAGCCATTCATATCGGAAAAAATAGAAAAGCTCGAATAAAATTCAGCACATCAGTTGGTCTATACAGGAGTGGAACACAGTTTTATTCTCGGATGAATCAAATTTTAATTTAAAATGTTCTGATGGAATGAAGAGGGTACGGAGACCAATAAATAAGATATTAGATCCACGATATTGCCAAGGCACAGTAAAACATGGGGGAGGTAATGTGATGGTCTGGGGTTGCTTTTCTGACAATGGACTAGGACCCATACACAAAATAAATGGGATTATGGATAGATTCATGTATCAACAAATCTTGCAAAGTGTTATGCTTCCCCATGCAGAATGGAATATGCCACTGGTATGGCAATTTCAGCAGTACAATGATCCGAAACACACCTCAAGACATGTAAAAGATTGGTTTGAAAAAGAAGATATTCAAGTAATGAAGTGGCCAGCACAATCTCAATCAAAATGCAAAGTTCAGTGGGACTGCAATCAATGAAATAACGAATACAAAGGGCCCAACATAGTAGAGCGAATTGAGCATTTAGTAAGAAAAGGATTTCTATACTTCTAGAAATTCATTCTAAATCGCATTTGCAGGCCAATTGGTCACATAGCCATATATTTATGTATAGTCCCCACATGATGTGAACTCTAAGTCCACTTTCCTAATCAATGTGTGGTCAGAAAAGAAAAACATTTTGTTTTCTATTGAGTTTGTAACCCTCAAGAGAATATTGGTTGGGAACGTAGATTTGGAATGTACGTCGATATGAAATAAACACCAAAATGTCAAACTGGGACTCATTCAGTCGGAAATTGTGGCAGAAAAATGCAAAAAAAATTACAAATATTGGAAAGTAACACGGGACTGAACATTTCTTTAATCTTCATTGAATTATAATATGATGAAAATTATGGACTTCATAGGGTCTCCAACACACAATTTAAATGACAAAAAATTAATTCCCATTTTGCGGTAATGGGTGTAAAAGTATAAAATCGTGTAAAAATTAGAAATTTGAAACTTACAATAGTAATGGTTTATATTGCATGACTTTGTTTCATTTTGACTTACTATTTTCGAATGTATGTACATTTGTAGTTTTTTTTATACCCTCCACCTTGGAAAGGAGGGTATATTAACTTTGTCATTCCGTTTGTAACATAAAGTATATATATAAAGTATATATATTCATAATCAGCATAAAATTCAAAGTCGATTTAATGGTGTACGTCTGTCTGTCTGTATGTCCGTCTGTCTGTTGAAATCACGATACAGCCCACATTATTTGACATAGAGCGCCAAAGTTTAGCAGAGCAATTTGTATTGTGTGTAGGATGGTTGGTATTGAAAATGAGATATATCGATTCACTTTTTTGTATAGACCCCATACAACGGTACCACCCGATATTCGGTATTTTGATGATTTATGCCACATTTTTTCACGGATTTCTCTGAAAATTGGTATTTGTAGGTCATAACGGGCCCCAGTTCGTGTGGCAAGACGTTGCATGTAAAGGTCCTCGTTTTTGTATAGCCCCATATAGCCGATATTCGGTATTGTGATGATTTTTGGCACATTTCCCATGAATATGTCTAATAATTGGTATATGTGGGTCAAAATGGGCTCTAATGTTTCCTTTACCCTAAGGTGGAGGGTATTAAAAGTTTGGCCCGGCCGAACTTAATGTTTTATTTTACTTGTTTATTTTGGATTTCTAGATGATGTCAAGCCTTTTTTTGGGTGGTATAAAGCGTTCGTCTGTTCGAATAAAGATAGAAGGCTACAACTTTGCGATTATTATATTATGTTAATTTCGTAAATAGCTGGCCGAGTCCGCGTGTCTGTCTGCGTGTTCGTAAAGCCCACATGGTATCTCCGCATATTCGGTATTTTTATTATTTTAGAGACATTCTTAATGAGTACTACAAACTATGCCAAAAAATTTCATACAAGGAAAATACTGCATCTGTATTATCAAGAGCAAATAAAATTTCAAAGTTTTTGGTTTCATTATAGCTCTAAA
This sequence comes from Musca domestica, assembly GCF_030504385.1. NCBI lineage: Eukaryota > Metazoa > Arthropoda > Insecta > Diptera > Muscidae > Musca > Musca domestica. The sequence goes on along the minus strand of NW_026712410.1, from coordinate 29,512 downwards.
GATTATATAAAATGGATTTGCCATCGTATTTTGTCTTTATTGACTTCGCATCTACTACAGTATTGTAAAAATGGACAAAATATGTTGTCAACAATTCCAGGGATGTGTTTACGAACACGCTGCAATTTATTTCTACGAAGCAACATGCGTTTAAGGAGGTGGAGGGGGTATATATAAGAAGCTTGGCATCGTGGCTAGGCATAGGATTGTCAAATTCTAAAAAAACGATGTCATGATTCGAGTGCGGCTATGGCATGCCTTTATGATACTCCACAAAATATGTCATGTGAAGACTACAAGGTGCTTATGTACTCACACCTTTAGGAAGTCAGTATTTTTTCTGAGTGTTACTTCGGTCACTCCTATGTATCATTGAAATTGTGTTTTCAAAATAAAAAAAAAAAAAATTTCGAATCAATGGCTAAAACAAAACATTTATTACTGGTCGTGTATAGGAGAATTTATCCAGCTTAAACATATATAAAAACCAAGTAATACATTATATTTTTACGTTTTTGAATACATTTCAAAAATAATTACAAATATTATATGAATGATAAACACTAATTTAAATAATTCTTACAGAAAGTGGACATCGGATCAGGGTTCTATGTCAATACAAAAGACTACGCATATAAAAACAAGTAACCCGGGCCGGGTCTCCACCTTTGGGTAAAAAAAAGACAGACGGACATCGTTAGATCGACTTAGAATTTTATGCTGATCATGAATATATATATATTATAGGATCTACGATGAATACTTAGGTATATTACAAACGAAATGACAATTTTAATATACCCTCCTTTTCAAGGTGGAGGGTATAAAAACAGATCTTACAAACACTTTTCAAAACAACACGCTATTTTTATATATTCACAGCATAATTATTTCATACAAGAAACATGCTTATAAGATATAAATGCATTATAGAAACTTGATTAAAACAATTCAGTAATTCTTCCTCAGTTTGAATAAAAATACAATAATTTAAAATTATTTCAAATTCGGTTGCAAAACAAATGAATACTTCCGATGTTAATGGGCAAAGCATCGTACAATTTTGGGATAAAAATGTATTGTCCTTTTCTTCCCCAATATAAGACATTTGTTAAAAAATGAAAAATAATCAAAAAGTATATTTAAAAGTCTATTTAACAATATAATAATATTATAAGACTCCAGCACAGAGTTATGTGCGTGAAAATAAATTTAAATTTAAATTGCACTACTTTGGTTTTTCGTTTACCAACACTGGTTTTCTCTCAGAGATAAATTTAAATTTAACTACATTTTAGTGAAAGTAAATTTAAACTTAACGAAAAACTGCTTGTTACGAAAACAAAATAAAAGTTACAATAATGAAAATTATATAATAATAAAAATGTTATATGGATTTAATTAAAAATGCATAATTGCTAAAACTTTGTTCCAATATTAAATTTGGCATTCAAAACACTGCGCGCATAAATACCTGCAAACTGAAACAAACTAATGGAAAGTAATCAAGGACGCGCCTTTGTGGTGTCCCTTTTTAGAAATATCGTCGAAAATGCTCCTAGACCATTTATTTTCATAATCCAAACCCATCTGGAAATCCCACAGTGGCCAGACTTATATTTCACATGGTCACTGTAGGAGAAATTGGTTTGAACGCCATAAAGGTGCATCCCTAACCATTTTGCCACAGTGGGTCCAAACCCATTTCTCCTACAGTGACCATATGAAATATAAGTCTGGCCACTGTAGGATTTCCAGATGGATTTGGATTATGAGTCTAGGAGCATTTTCGATGCTCTTTCCGAAAATGAACACCATAAAGGTGCATCCCTAACCATTTTCCCACAGTGGGTCCAAACCAATTTCTCCTACAGTGAACATTTGAAATATAAGTCTGGCCACTGTGGGATTTCCAGATGGGTTTGGTTTTCCCAATATAAGACTTTTGTTAAAAAATGAAAAATAAACAAAAAGTATATTTAAAAGTCTATTTAACAATATAATAATATTATAAGACTCCAGCACAGAGTTATGTGCGTGAAAATAAATTTAAATTGCACTACTTTGGTTTTTTCTCAGAGATAAATTTAAATTTAACTACATTTTAGTGAGAGTAAATTTAAACTTAACTAAAAACTGCTTGTTTTGAAAAAAAATAAAAGTTACAATAATGAAAATTATATAATAATAAAAATGTTATATGGATTTAATTAAAAATGCATAATTGCTAAAATAAAAGTTACAATAATGAAAATTATATAATAATAAAAATGTTATATGGATTTAATTAAAAATGCATAATTGCTAAAACTTTGTTCCAATATTAAATTTGGCATTCAAAACACTGCGCGCGTAAATATCTGCAAACTGAAACAAACTAATGGAGTGATCAAGGATGCGCCTCTGTGGTGTCCATTTTCGGAAAGAGCATCGAAAATGCTCCTAGACCATTTATTTTCATAATCCAAACCCATCTGGAAATCCCACAGTGGCGAGACTTATATTTCATATGGTTACTGTAGGGGAATTTGGTTTGAACACCATAAAGGTGCATCCCTAACCATTTTGCCACAGTGGGTCCAAACCAATTTCTCCTACAGTGACTCTTTTCGGAAAGAGCATCGAAAATGTTCCTAGACCATTTATTTTCATAATCCAAACCCATCTGGAAATCCCACAGTGGCCCGACTTATATTTCATATGGTCACTGTAGGAGAAATTGGTTTTACCAAACTAGAGTTGTTCCGATAAAATAATGATGTTTTCGGACAAATAAATCGTTTTTCGTTATTACAAGTCTCATTTAAATATGAACTGTCCCATAAGCAAAAGGTCAAGTCATGGTGGAAGAATAGAGGTAGGTGCATCTACGCTTGGGAACATTGATATGTCAAAAATCTTCAAATGTTTCTTCAAAAATGTGTAGATTTGTATATGTTTTCCCATACGACGTCTATAGGATGTTACTATGATATGAATTTTTAACAACTTTGAATAATTTTTCATTAAAACATTTCAATTCCAAAATTGGTTAGAAAGTTCATTGCTACATCTGCATCGATGTGTCTTCTATCTTCCTTTATCTTTTAACGTAAAGTTTGCTGAATTGATGTCGCTATGTTGCCATTTAATTGATAATGTGGCAATAACAGCAAGATTTATTCAAATAAAGAAATGGATAACGCAAATCGTTTTTTATTGAATTATATTTAAGAACTGAATTGAAGACTTTTATTACGAAATTAATTATAAATTTGTTTGGTTATTTTTTTAACTAATATGAAGATGCCACTGAGAAAAAAAAAACTGCAGTGATTACCAGTTACATTTACAAATGATTACTCATTTTATTGACATACCTCTGAAAAGGTGAATTTATTTTAAAGGGAAGATGTAAAAATGTGAACGTTATCCTTTACTTTTCCTAAAGAACGGAATAACAAACCTGACTATAAAGAAAAGATGTAATAACGAGCCCATGGTACAATTACCAAGGTAATTTGATGCTATCATACGATTATTTTTTTTTTTAATTTTTGTCCCTTCATTGTCAATTGTATATTTTATAGTTCTTCCTTTAATATAGACGTACCCCTGATAGAAGATTTCAGGTAGAAGCATCTACGCTTGAGAACATTGATCTGTCAAAAATAATTAGATTTTTATATGTTTTCTTATATGGTGCAAATCGGAGGCCGTTATAATATGCATTTTTTAACTATTTTTACAAATTGCAATGATTTTTCATTCAACATATTCTATTCCAAAATCAGTTTGAGAGTTCATTGTCCCAGCAGCTGTGTTAATGCGGCTACCTGTATACTTCTACCATGGGCGTACCGCTGGATAGAACTACACTTATTTTCGAAAAAAAATCCAATTTTTTACGCCTTTTAGAGGTATAAAAGTCAAAGAAGAATATAATTTAAAACGGGAAACTAAAATATTAGTCTGATAAGTCATTTAAAACTTAATTATGGGATGGTTGAATTTGAGTTCACTAAGGACAAGTATGAAGACAATATCAAGCCTTGTTTTCGAAATACAAGTAGAAGATTGTCATCTTACAAGAAATTGTCAGCGTAAGTTTTCGTTTTAGTACTAAATTCATATAGCAGTTATTTTAAAGATTTTGATAACATTTTCAGCTGGTAAATCTGGGGGTTTGATCTTTAAAGGGGGACCTAATATAAAACGTCATTCGAGACCTACACTAGAACTAACATCGCCGAAAACGTCTCCTTAAGATGAAGGGATTCAAATATTTATCTACTATTCGTCATACGAAAATATTTTAAATATGAAAATAAATTTTATTAAAAAATGACAAGGTCGAGATCGTCAGGGTTGACATATTAAATTTAGCAAATTAGTTTACCATAATTGTTTTGCCAAGAACGAGCCTTAGAATTCCAAGTTGGATGGTATATGAATCGACTATTTTTAATGAGTTTTTTATATGCGTGGTCTATTGTAGTCGTTACAAAACCGTTTTACCCATGGTATAACAGAAGGGTAAGGTAAAGCTACCAGCTGATTACAATATTTTTGTAAGTGTGATCGACTTCTGCCAATTTTGTGTATGTATTTATTGTTTTAACAAGTAAAAAACAGTAAGTTCGGCCATCAAAATACCGAATATAGGGAGGTACTGATATATGGGGCTGGTACCAAGGCCTGGACCTGCATAGACTATTGTCTATCATAGATTGTAGTTCCGAACTCTAAATACGAAATTTGAAACAACTATGGTGAATGATGTCTCTAAAATTATCAAAATACCGAATATTGGGTTATATTATTATATGGAGGCTATACGAAGACGTGGACCTGCATAAGTAATATTTTGCCATAGGCTATAATAACCATTACTAATTCTAGGTACAAACTTTGAAACAACTCCGGTGAATAACGTCCCTAAAATCGCCAAATATCTTATATGGGGAGGGGTACCGTTGTATGTGGGCTATATGATATCTTTAACCTATATATGTAGATATTTCTCTTCCAGGGAGTAAAGTGTAAAGTCTAGTATGAAGTTTTAGACAATTCCATATTCCATATAGGGATGTACCGTTATATTGGGGATATACGATATCGTGGACCTATATAGACAATAATCTTCCAGGGTATGAAGTACTCAAAAGGAAATCCCTATGTGGATTTTCAGACAACTTTATTGAAAAGTTTGGCTACAATCATCAAAATACCGAATATCGGGGGTACCGTTGTAAGGTGGCTATACGACAATTTTCTTCTAGGGGGTAAAGTACTCAAAAGGAACTCTTTGTGTTTTTATTTTCAGACAGACAAAAAACTGCTCTGTGAAAAATTATAGCTTCCTATCTTTATTCGTTTTGACTCTAGCGTGCTTACAACAGACGGACGGACGGACAGGGCTAAATCGTCTTAGAATTTTACGCTGATCAAGAATATATATACTTTGTTATGTTTTAAATGAATATTCCGATGAGTTACAAACGGAATAGCGAACTGAATATACCCTCCATACTATGAATGGAAGAGGGTATAAAAAATAAAACCAAAATATTTTCAAAATTAATGATTGGGAGAAACGTACACTGCGGGCTGGGCATTGAAAATATTCGCCAGTTTTGCCATGGATTTGAAAGATCAAACTGTTTAGATCATATTTTTGAAAGAAAATCAAGACATTTAATTCATTTTTAGCGCTGTTTAACTCATTTTAGAAATGAGGGAAAATATCGAATAAATGAAAAAAAACTTGTTGCATGCAAATTTGTCTGGGAGCTGGCATGACCACAGTAGTTTTGCGAAGCTGTTCTACCTCTTTATTATACCATTGTTTTACCCCCTGATTGTACCATGTCTGTAACATATGTGGTTTGGGTCGTATTATGTTTTTGTGGTTGGTCAATGTGGATGAATGCAAAATCAGCTGTACCACTCACAGTAAATTAACATCATCAGACAGTCATATGTTAAAAGAATTTTTCAAACAATGATCGAACACAACTGTTTGTGATTAAGTGTGTAATGACAATATGGTGCTACGGCTGATGTAAAACGACAAGTCACAGTTCCAGTTAAGAGTTATATTGTTTTTTGTTAAAATAGTATTTTTCGGATATCCTCATACACAGTACAAAAACAATAACTTTTAATAAACTCTGTCATGTAACAGTTGAAACTCGGTGCTACAGTGGATTTGCAACACAATAAGACATTATTCTTAAGGTAATAGACAATTTTGCATGTTTGAAAGTAGACTCTCTTTTTAATAAATAAATTTTACTTTCGATCGATTTAAATTGATACGGGAGCCCCAATATAAATCACTTGACAATAACGTCTGCATGTACTTATGTATGTACACTTATTAATACTCCAATTTATATTTTGTTTTGTGAAGTAAATATATACGTGTATTTGTATGTATATCAATTAGTAGAATTGGCTGTATAGAAATAACATAGCGGAATTTTGTGTTCAAATGTCGAACTATTCGTATTGATTCGTATTGATTGGTGAGGATCACAACACGGGTTCAGTATGCATATATGTATATGTCTGTATACATTGCGTACATACATCAATTTTATTAGCATTTAGGTAGTCCAGCAATATCGATATTTATGAATGTGAATGTTTAAAGGTCACAGCACTCTGTAGTTAGAATGGCTCATAAGCTCTTCAGCGGTATAAAAACTTTACGGACTGGAGCAAATTGAGTTTAGGGGGCTGCCCTCGGGCATTCGACCCGAAGTTTGCATGCAATATCCGGTTATATTTAAAAGATTATGGAAATACCTATCGAAATATCAAAGCATATGATGGCGTTATTTTTACCGTTTCGATAGTAATACAATAAAAATAGTATTTTTGTGCCGGAGTTTTTAAATCCTCAAAATGTTGATATTGGGTACATTATGGGGTGATAATATGGCAAAAAAATCGTTCGAATTTATATTAGGCAAGTTTTCTGGTGGCAATTTTTTGTCTGAAGGCGAGACAAGGTATTGCTCGTACTGGCAATTTTCATGTAATTCCTATAATTAAAAAATGACAGAAAAATACGTGGTGGAAAACAAATTTGCTGGAAATAATTGCCTATAAATGCGACAGACTCGTTCAAAAGTGAACGAAAACAATAACCTCGTCTAGTATAATTCAGGACTTAACAAGTTAATCTCATTTGCCAAATCGATAATCGCATCCCGTTTCATACACTCCACCATTCTATAGAGTGTATATTAACTATGTCATTCCATTCGTAACTCCTCGAAATACTCATGTTTGACCTTACCAAGTACATATACTCTGGAACTGCGTAGTCTAAGTCGTAGTCTATGTCTGTCCCTACGTCTGTTGTATCTTTCGAACGAATTGAAGTAGAGGGCTAAAATTTCGCGTTTTTATTCTTCCAGTCGACAGGTAAATGGGCCATGTCGGTCCACGTTTTCGCATAACCACCATATAAAGATATATCAAGATATTTAGTATTTTGATAATTTTAGCGACATTATTCACCAGAATTTTTGCAAATTTCTTATTGTCCATTCGTACCTGACCTAGCACTGACAAAAATATTTGGATTCACAACGTTTGCACAAAATTGAATGATCCTTTCTCATTCTATACGGTAATTTATTTTCTTTGAAAATGTTGATCTTTTTTGGGGGAGGTACCAGAAGCAATGAACCGACGTTGCCCATCTCTGAACTCGATCTAAGTTTGAAAATAATATTACGATGGATCAAATCGGATTCTCCTTTTGAGAGTTATCGTGCAACAGCTAGAAAGACAGACGGATCGACTCTAAATGTGAAACGGATTTGGTCCAAAGAGACCTAGGGTCGTTTTTGAATATCTAATGATATAAACCCTCTGCAGCCATATGACTGTAAGCAGAATAACTTTTGACATAAACTGAAGAATTTCCATTTTGGCAATTTTTGGCGAATTCTGAAACTTGATTTTGCGTTGGCGATGAAAAAAATCTGACAACCCTGTCCATAACTATTTACGCAAGACTATTTTATGCAACATTTCAAATCAAAGACAGGGCTGAGGCCATTGACCTCACCCTTACTAACAAGAATTAATCTCTTATACAAGACTGGAAACTTTCTCCTGAGTGCTCGTTTTCAGATCACCGGAAGATAGTTTTCAAAATCTTAGTAGAGGGAATTCATCAAAAACCTCATAGAAACCCAAGGAAGGCAAAATGGGACAAATTTACGGAGCTGGCTATACCTAGGCTTCACTGTTTCGACAACATAGCCTTAACCATGGTACAATGATATCAAGGTAGGGCTATGATACCATATGTTTTCAATTTTTTTATTTTCTTGGCTTAATATGTCATCTTTATTTGTTTATGTATGTGTTTTTTTTTTCAATAACAAAAAAAACATTCAGAAAACATTCAAATTCGGATGTTTTCAAAATGTTTATTTCATCGTATGCATCGACAAAATCTAGAGTTTTTGTAGTGAAATAATCCTTTAAAGATATATAGAAACTGGTTTTGAAAAGAAGTGTTGACCTTTCATTCAGTTTTCGCGGTTTTCAATTATTTATTCAAAATAAATGCAAGAAGTTGTTTAATTTTTTATTGCTTTGATACTAATTCTGACATTACAAGCCAAACAGGTAGACCTCTATATTTGCAATTTTTTCAAAGTTGACCTACCTTCTCTTCATTGTACCATGGTCTTAACCTCAACCCTCGATATTGACAACTCCGTAAATGGAATAACGAATGCCTTGCTTGATTGCTATGAAAAAGTCTGCCCGCTAACCTACCCAGGCAAAACATTTAGCCAAGTTAAGGAGGGATAGTAGACGATTGTACAATAGGGCCAACAAGACCAAACTACGTCCGGACTGGGATGCCTATAAGACATCCTTTAACAATTACAACTGTGAGATTAAGAAGGCCAAGCGCACATCTTGGGTATGCTTCACCGAGTCAATAGAAAGCTTCAACGATGCCTCCAGATCCCGTAAAGTCCTTTCGAAGGATCCTAAATCCATAGGGAGTAAAAACGGACTGACGGCACATGGACTGACTTTGGACTAGAGACTCTCAATCCGCTAGCCAACACCCACTTCCCCGGCTGTATTGACACGGCAAGCAATCGCCAAACCGATCAAGTGTATCGCGACTTTACGGCTAGGGACCATAATTTGGCTGACAGAATTGTAAGCTTATCCAAAATTAAGTGGGCTATAGACACATTCAAGCTTTTTAAATCCCCAGGACCAGACGGCATTATTCCCGCTATGATCCAGCGTGTCTCAGCGTCAATGTGCCCAATACTGGGGGAGATTTTCAAAGATTGTCTGTGTCTATCCTACATCCCGGAATCATGGAGAGAAGTCACAGTCACTTATATCCCCAAAGCGATGAAACCGATTCACTCACTTCCTAAGGACTACAGACCGATAAGTCTCTCATCCTTCGTATTGAGAACATTGGAGATGCTGATAGACATAGAGATCAGATCTTGACTACCCAAGACCGCCATCAGCACTGCTCAGCATGCCTACATGAAAGGTAAATCTGTTGAAACAGCACAACATGATGTCGTAGGGTATTTAGAGAAGAACATGAATGGCTCCTTGTTCACCTTGGCTGCCTTCCTCGATATTGAGGGAGCTTTCAACAACGTTACGTTAAAATCCCTTCATGACTCACTATCAAAACTTAAGGTACACCAACTCCTCATAGACTGGATTGATACGATGCTTAGTAGCAGAATCATCAACTCGAGCATTGGGGTAACATCCGTCAGGAAATCGGTCACTAGGGGTACGCCGCAAGGGGGTGTCCTATCAACATTACTCTGGCTTTTGCTTATCAACAACATACTTATAGATCTAGAGAAAAAAGGGGACAAAAGTAGTCGCATACGCTGATGATGTTGTCCTATTGATTGCCGGGAAATTCCTGCAAACAATCTCTGATCTAATGCAGGGAGCTCTACTCACCCTATCACGGTGGGCGCGTCGCAATGGACTAGGCGTGAACCCATCAAAGACAGATCTCGTCCTTTTCACTAAGAAACGTAAATATCCATCATTTATACCACCAAGGCTAGATGGAGTCACTTTAAACCTCTCATCAGAAACCAAATACCTTGAACTATCCTCGACCGCCAGTTAAGTTGGAAGAGGAACACTGAGGAACGAGCTAAGAGATGCTTGATCGCACTCTATTCCTTTAAGAACTCCATAGTTAAAAGCTGGGGCCTCAAACCGCACATTGAATGAATGTATGACTCAATTGTTCGCCCCATTCTATCCTATAGATCTCTAGTATGGTGGCATTCCTTGAATAAGTCAACCTACTTACGACACATTAACAAAGCTCAAAGAGCCGCATCCCTACTAATAACGGGTTCCTTCAGGAGCACACCTCAAGCAGCACTGGACACCCTACTGTGCTTAAGTCCGCTGAGTATACATGTAGAGGAACAAGCTTTTAGGATTGCTCTTCGACTCAGAGAACTAAACAAATGGCGCAGTCAACCCTTTAGGCACTGCGATTCTAAGACGTGTAAGGGATGTGGGAGTGGTAGTCAATACAAGTAACTATATTTCACCACGGTTGAGCTTGGACCCACCTGAAGTACACATACCTAACAGAGACGAATAGGCCCATAACAACCCACCTTTTCGCGGCATAGCTGTTTATACCGACGGTTCAAAGATGGACTTTGGAACGGGAGCTGGTGTCTTCTGTGATACCCTTAATGTTCGTATTTCAGGCGGAAATCTTTGCGGTCAAAAAGGCCACAGACCTGCTGGTCACGAGGAATACTGAGGTCAGCGGTCCGGTGACTATATATGTCGATAGTCAAGCGGCACTGAACGTCTTAAATTCCTTTAGCATTAAGTATAGGGCTGTTTTGAACTGCAGAAAAGCCTTGGAAAACACTGGGTTGTCCATCAAGCTCTGTTGGCTTCCTGGTCACTATAACATCCCAGGTAACGAGACTGCTGACGAATTGGCCAGGCTAGGATCCGAATCAACTACAATTGAAGTAGATAACTCGGTTAAACCACCACTGCGCCACTTCCTACAGGTCATTCACAGACATTACTCTGAGAGAATCCAACAAAAATGGCTGGATGAAATGGGTTGCACCATCTCCAAAAGATTCTGGCCCACACTCTCAGAGAAGAAAACAAAGTCGCTACTGTTATTGCTGAAACCTGATCTAAAGCTTTTGGTGGATATCATCACAGGTCACTGTAAGGTGAGGGCAATGATCTCGAAATGGAACAGCGAAGACATTGACTACTGTAGGATCTGTCAAGATGAAGAAGAAATTGAGACAGTCGAACACTTGTTCTGCCACTGCCCAACACTCATTAATGTGAGACACAGGCCGGTGGGAGAACTAGTGTCACATAATCTGTCTTCTTTTTCTAACACAGACCCTATAGTAATTCTTCAATTAGTCAGAAGATTCAAGTGGCTAAAGACGACACGGCAAATTCCTCAGCCGTAGATCACACTCTATAACTCTATCTTCTATCTTCACCCCCTTCTATGAACCACTCCTTCCTTCATCCTTCTTTCTTTTTTTGAGGATGAACACAATGGACCTATAGGTCTCCGAGTGGATCGGTTGATATATGGTAACTGCGCGTCCTTTAACCTAACCTTACCTACGCAAGACTATGTCATAATTTTAGTAAAACAGCATTTGTCTATTGACACAGATATACTATAAAATTCTGATTAGGTCAACTCATCGGTGGAACTTATATTAATTCTACTTAATTACTTACGTTATGTTAGTATTTAACCTAACCTTACCTACGCAAGACTATGTCATAATTTTAGTAAAACAGCATTTGTCTATTGACACAGATATACTATAAAATTCTGATTAGGTCAACCATCGGTGGAACTTATATTAATTCTACTTAATTACTTACGTTATGTTAGTATTTAATGCCAAAAACCAAACCATAAACAATATTTTGTGTCCGGAACACAAATTGATAGAGGACATTTTTCTTTTTGTAAGTTGCATTTTGTCAATAAAATCTTGTGAAAAAATTGTATATTATTGGTCTGTTCCAGAGCCTGCAAGAATCTACTAGTTTTGCAATATTTTTCGATGACATAAAGGGAAAATCCATAGTTTTTCCAAGCGTTATAGGGTAAGTGAGCCATTTGTCGACACTTTTAGGGATTTCCGATTCTTAAATTTTTCACCATTCTATTAAACAATGTTTGAAGCATTTTTTTTATTAAATTTGTAAAATTTGCAATTTTAATTTAATTTATATTTTTATAAATTTGATTTTTATTTTCCAATATTTCGACCAGAGGTAGACTCACTTGCCACATCGAAATCAACCTTGTCATTTTGAAATAAAATTTATTTTCATATTTAAATATTTACGTATGAAGAGTGGCAGATGGACAGAGAGACGAAGTTTTGTTTTCTTTTTTTGACTTAAACATATGAAGAAAGATATTTAAAACCCTTCATCTTAAGGAAGCGTTCTCGGTGGTAATTTATGTTTTATTTTGAGTCTGTCTTTAAGGATCAAAACCACAGAATAACCAGCTTTAAATTTTGCTAAAAATCTCCTCAATACCTGATATTTCTGTAATAAATCGAAAATATACACTGGCAATTTCCTGTAAAGAACTTAATTCAAAATTGCTATCAGTATTATATTAAAACAAGGCGTGGTATTGTATTCGTACTTGCCCCAGCTGCAGCAAAATTCCACAATTCCATAATCAAATTGTACATGTCTTATAAGACTAATAATTTAGTTTTGTTTTAGATTTTACAATTCTTTGAATTTTATAAGCCCTCTAAAAACCGAGAAAACAACCAAATATTTGGTCGGAAATAAATGTAATTTTCTTTCCAGATGTACTCATACAACAAAGACAAACGCCATAATTTTTACATTTTTTTTAATTGTATTGCATGAAAGCACAAATGTCGGAAATAGCATCAAATTTTAAAATAAGTTTAGATTTGTTTGAATTGGTTACCTTTCGCACGAATTATGGTCTTCAAACGGCCAATGAAACCGTCGCACGCTGCCCGAATGTTGCTCTGCGGTATTTTGGCCCATTCCCGGCGAAGCGTTTGCTCGAGGTAATTGACACTTTGGTATTTTTCAGTGCCAACCTCGCTTTCGAAAATACTCCAGACACAATAGTCCAACGGATTGGTGTCCGGAGATTTTTGTGGCCATTGTGCGCTGGAAATAAAGCGACCCTCATTAAACCTCATTTTGTAACCATTCTGAGTCCTGTTGGAATGTCCAAGGTCTGTGGCCAAAATGTTTACGTGTCTAAGGCTTTAATATACCCTCCAGAAAATTTTCGCGATAATATTCGGCATTTATTCTGATGCCACGGTCGATTAATACAAGCGGAGAGCGACCATCGGCTGTTATGGCGGCCCACACCATCTCCATGGATGGCGCTTGAGTTCTGGTGGCCAACCGAAGGTGCACATTTTCAGCTGACCTCTTTGGCAAGTAAACACGATAATTTTGTTTGTTTACAAACTGCTGGACAACGAATGTTGTCTCATCGGAGAAAACCAAATTCGGCAGTTCACCACTTTCGGCCAAGCGAAGCAACTCTTTAGCTCTTTTGAGTCTATTTTCTTTCTGTTGCGGTGTAAGTTCGTGCACTTTTGGAATTTCAATGGCTTTACCCCCGAGCTCATTTTTCAATATTTGCCGTATGGAATATTGCGATATATTCAGCTCACGAGCTAATTTTTCGGCAACTGCGACGTGGGTTTCGATCAAGTCGCTTCTTTACTTTTCGAACCATTTCTGCTTATGTTGGTGTTTTCTTCCGTCCACTTCCTTGACGTATCTCGACGTCAGTATCACCGCATACGAGACACAAAAGATTTATTCACATTTAAATACTGGAGTGCTCTAACGATAGCACCTTGTGGTTTTCCAGCCAAATATAAAGAAACCACACAATCACGCTTGAATTCCATCTCGAATAACTTTTTTTCTATATGAATATAATGAGCTGTCACTGGAATAATTTTAACAGCTGTCGGACGAGTGGCTTAGAAATGACAGCAGTCTAAAGTTGTTTGCAGTTTTTTCACCTCACCCTGTATTTAAGAAAGAGTTACAAAATATAAATTTGACAGTGAAAAGGCATCAAATGAAAAAGTATAATAGAGGAGTACCATGAAGAGTACTTTCTTTCGGAATCACCGAATTCTGTGACTTTTTACTGAATCCTATGAGTCAAGATAAATTCGAACACCACTGTGCTGGCCAGGACAATTCTGCCGACTTAAGTGGGTGATCGTTGGAAAGTTCACGAATTTTCGAAAATTTTACCGTTGTCCATGTGAACCGCGCTATGTATGAATCTGTGTTGTGCACATTTTAAGTAACTAATAATTTTTTTTTTACATTTCAGATTATGGAAAAAAATAAAGATTTAAACTCTCGACAAAATCATTTGACTAAAAGAACAAAACCAATGGGGGAAACGATATAATGATAAAACAGGTAAGTAAATTATTTGCGTCGAATCTTGGTTTTAGTTGGTAAAATTACATAGTATGTAGTTTCTACACTCGTTCATAAAAGATAATGCTGATGCTCTGACCTACGATTGTTTGCATATTAAAAAATTGGAAAACTTATGCATATAGCTAGTATTTAAACTCCATGAAGAATTGGCCTGCATATGACTCCAAGCTGTGATATATTCGTTCAAAATTTGATCTTGGGGCGTAGTTTGGGAAGTTATATATGATCTGCCAATTGTTAGATCCAATTTAAAAAAAAAAAAAACTATGTCTGCCTGGCTTTGTTTTCAGTGGTGTTCCATTACATTATAATACAGCATATATTGGTCTTTCGATAGTAATTTCTAAACTGAAGTAAACATTAGCTCTGTTCCAGAACCTGCAAGAATCTACTAGTTCTGCAATTTTCTTCGATATCATAAAATAAAAATAGGTTAACATTGTAACAACTTTAAAATTCTTGCAGTTCTAGAACAGACTAATTAATTGCAAAAATGTCAATGTAGTTTAATTTAAGTATCAAAAATAAGGTGTCATCGGTTAGTGACCCCATAAAGAATGTAGAAGAGTGAAAAACGTTGATGATTGATGTTACAAAAGTATATATATGTCCTCATATAGATATATGTCTCATATAATACCATCTCTTAATATTCTTCGACCAAATGGGCTCTAATTTGGCATTTGATGATATTAGTACAGTTAAATCATGTGCGTGAAAATAAATTTAAATTTAAATTCTACTACTTTGATTTTTCGCTTACCAACACTGGTTTTCTCTTAGAGATAAATTTAAATTTAACTACATATTAATGAGAGTAAATTTAAATTTAACTCAAAAGAGCTTGTTATGAAACAAAATAAAAGTTAAAATTATGAAAATAATATAACAATAAAATGTTATATGAATTTTATTAAAAAAATATAATTGTAAGAACTTTGGCCAGAACAAGAACAGTGGCCAGACTTATATTTCATATGGTCACTGTAGGAGAAATTGGTTTGAACACCATAAAGGTTCATCCCTAACCATTTTGCCACAGTGGGTCCAAACCCATTTCTCCTACAGTGACCATATGAAATATAAGTCTGGCCACTGTAGGATTTCCAGATGGATTTGGATTATGAGAATAAGTGGTCTAGGAGCATTTTCGATACTCTTTCCGAAAATGGACACCATAGCGGTGCATCCCTAACCATTTTCCCACAGTGGGTCCAAACCAATTTCTCCTAAGAAGACCACATGAAATATAAGTCTGGCCACTGTGGGATTTCCAGATGGGTTTGGATTATGAGAATAAGTGGTCTAGGAGCATTTTCGATGCTCTTTCTAAATATGAACACCATAAGGGTGCATCCCTAACCATTTTCCCACAGTGGGTCCAAACCAATTTCTCCTACAGTGACCATATGAAATATAAGTCTAGCCACTGTGGGAATTCCAGATGGGTTTGGATTATGAGAATAAGTGGTCTAGGAGCATTTTCGATGCTCTTTCTAAATACGAACACCATAAGGGTGCATCCCTAACCATTTTCCCACAGTGGGTCCAAACCAATTTCTCCTACAGTGACCAAATGAAATATAAGTCTGGCCACTGTGGGAATTCCAGATGGGTTTGGATTATGAGAATCATTGGTTAAGGAGCATTTTCGATACTCTTTCCGAAAATGTACACCATAAAGGTGCATCCCTAACCATTTTCCCACAGTGGGTCCAAACCAATTTCTCCTCCAGTGACCATATGAAATATAAGTCTGACCACTGTGGGAATTCCAGATGGGTTTGGATTATGAGAAAAGGTGGTCTAGGAGCATTTTCGATGCTCTTTCCAAAAATGAACACCATAAGGGTGCATCTCTAACAATTTTCCCACAGTGGGTCCAAAGCAATTTCTCCTACAGTGACCATATAAAAATATAAGTCTGGCCACTGTGGGATTTCCAGATGGGGTTGGATTATTAGAGTAAGTGGTCTAGGAGCATTTTCGATGCTCTTTCCGAAAATGAACACTATAAAGGTGCATCCCTAACCATTTTCCTACAGTGGGTCCAACCTGAAAGTCTTCTAAATCTTACAACCGCACTTGTAAACATTTACATCTTTCTCCACTTGTTATGCTTTCGTTCAACCTGAAGTGCGGTTGTAAGATTTAGAAGACTTTCCAAAAGAATTTTAGTTTTATTTAATTCTTTGGTTCCTCTTCTATTGAGCTTACGATCTCGTCACTTGGGTAAAAAATTTTTTTTGTCATAGAAGTTATTTTTAAAATAACTTCTGGGGAGAATATCCCAGACAATAAACAAGGGAACTGATGAGCATTGGTGGCTCTTTCCGAAACCTAGGTATTCCCTACCTTACCCCTGGTAAACATTACCATCGTTCTTCACTAATAAACAAACGTTGTTTTTATAAAAACAACAATGAAGGGATAAAGCCTGACCATTTTGCAACAACAAAATACTACGGTATCCCGAACAAACAAGCCACACTGTTTTATTAATAGACAAGGCACGGTCGACGAAGGGGTTTTTGTTGTAACAGACAAAACCAACTTACATGGTTATGCTACTTCGTTCAGGTTGAACGAAAGCATAACAAGTGGAGAAAGATGTAAATGTTTATAAGTGCGGTTGTAAGATTTAGAAGACTTTCCAAAAGAATTTAGTTTTATTTAATTCTTTGGTTCCTCTTCTATTGAGCTTACGATCTCGTCATTTGGGTAAAAAATGTTTTTTGTCATAGAAGTTATTTTTAAAATAACTTCTGGGGAGAATATCCCAGACAAAAAACAAGGGAACTGATGAGGATTGTTGGCTCTTTCCGAAACCTATGTATTCCCTGCCTTACCCCCTGGTAAACATTACCATCGTTCTTCACTAATAAACAAACGTTGTTTTTATAAAAACAACAATGAAGGGATAAAGCCTGACCATTTTGCAACAACAAAATTTAAATTTATTTCACGCACATAGTTAAATTTTGTCTTTTTATATTGGTTTCATTCATATAACCTTTCGAGGCTATAAATAGTTTGTCACAAAAAAGTCCACTTTACGATTTATTTCCTATCCACTAGTACATCTTTATATTGGTTTTATCATAGTATTTAAAAACATTTTCAAATCTCAATTATTAGTATTATTTAAAGGTCTTGGCAACATTTTCCAAAACAAAAGTAATTTTGAATTCGTAACTTTTAGAAGACCATGTTGTAAGGTATTTAGTTTTATCAACCTACTCATGTATTCTAAAACCTTTATACAACATTCCTATGATGATTGGAATATATACGTCTCGTCTCATTTGTACTTCTGCCTGTTTTTTACAATTTCTATCGAATTGATTGTAATTTGGAGTTTCAGTGTTGTGAAATCTATGCCGGAAATAATAGTTAACCATTGTTTCCCATTAGGCATAGGCGAAACTTAAAGTACGTTATGCTATGTTCTCATTGCACTTTCAATCAGAATCAGATTCGTAATTCATAGTAACATAATTCCTTTTTTCAAATTTTTTATTTATCGATTCTTATAGGAATTTGTACGAAAGTACATGAAATTATCATCAATTATAATAGAAGAAATTCTTGTTTTTTTCTCCAAAAATTTATTTTATCTTTAAACTAGCAATATTCATTCATGTTTTGAAATTTTTGTAAAAATGTGGACATTTTACATATACTTTTGTATTTTTCTGTTTTAAAATTCAGTTGAAGAGTCTTTTGTCAAAAATGTTTTTGTCGATACAAAATTTTGAAAATATTGCCTCTTTTGTTTACAGTTTTCTGTCGAAATTCCAACTCGTGGACAAAAAGCGTACCTCGTATGAGAGAAAACAAAATTTACATACGTCATTCAACAGTATACCTTTCATTTATAATTTTCAGTCTTCCTGAAAAAAATTTCATCGTAGTTCTGAGAGTGATTTGATTGGAAGAAAGAACAAAAATTTTTGTTCGCACAGAACATTTTGTGTGGGGAATCAAGTAGATGTTTCATAATTAATGGTCGAACAACGAATAGAGAGCGAATCACGTGCCAAGAATGTAAAAGTTTTTACTACGATAACAGATTTTCTCTTTATGATATCGAAGAAAAGCGCGAAAGTAGTAGATTCTTGCAGGTACTGGAACAGATCATAGATTGGAGAGTCACTTGTCAAAAAAATGTTTGTCAGTACAAACATTTTGAAAATATTGCCTCTTTTGTTTCCAGTTGTCTGTCGAAATTCCAACTCGTGGACAAAAAGCGTACCTCGGACGAGTTTACTTTCGTTTGAATGCACATACGCCATTTAACATTCTATCTTTCGTTCATAATTTTCATTCTTCCTGAAAATTTTTAAAATTTCATAAATATTTTCTATTTGGAATTTCGACATGCCATAATTTACTTTTGCCGATAATGCTCTCATTTGTTAAGGATGGCAGACATTTCATACTAGTTCTGAGAGTGATTTAAATGGAACAAAGAACAAAAATCTTTGTTCGCTCAGAAAATTTTGTGAGTAATATAAGTAGATATTTCATAATTAATGGTCGAACAACGAATAGAGAGAGAATTACGTGCCATGTGAACTTAGCATTAAGATGTTGAGTGCTTTAAGAAGTATTTTTCTAATCAAAACTGAAATTTTTGGCATATATAAAAAATACTAGCTGAACCCGGTGCGCGTCGCTACTACTTTTGATTTTATATGCATTCAAAAGTTTATATACGAACATTTGTTGGTTAAAAAAAAAAAAAATAAATAGTTAAAAACTTTTAGTTAAAAGGTTTATGTTACACATACATTGTATGTTTAAGATAAATGTACTAAAAACCAAAAAATAATAAAAAATAGATACAGTCGTGGGAATTATAAACATATGCATAAAAAAATAAAATTCAAATTTTATATTTTGTACCATTTTGTTCCCAGTAATGACTTTTAAACGGTTGACAATTTAGCCACTCTAACGCCACACAATTCTTTACACGATACAAAGTCGTGACTTGAGGATACCAGAATTCCAGATACAATTTCTAAATTTAAATCTATTATTATACGCCATTTAGTGGCTGCGCCATCTTAAATATTAAACTTGTATAGTATAATGTATCTTCTTGTCATGCCCTTTTATTTGATACCCATATTGGTGGAAATTGATCAAAATTTGTTATCATCTAAACTTGCGTACGCGCTTTTAAATTCGAGACAGAACTGGTCTAACTCCAATTGCAATAGTCACAGCAAACCTGTTTTTGGCTGGTGACGATGCTTATTTATTTGAATTCAGCATTGGAATTTACCGGTGGCTACATATATGTGCATGTGTGTGTGCATATGTGTCTAATATGTACATCATTTTTTTATGATGTTATTTATGCAGCCACCGGTAATGTAACAAACAACACTTGTTTGCGTAAAACCATAGCATCTTTGATGAACATTTCTGGCCCCGAATGACAAGTGTTTACTTCATTTTGAAATACAATAGTGTTCTTTATATTTTTGGCAATATTTTTTATTGGACCGACAAACACGTAACCCATGTTGGGTATCCTATGGCCAGACATCTCCCAATTCAGCCTCTTGCACTCGGGATCGGGTCGCTAGGGCCATTTCTGAAACTTCTTGTGGGGTCCTCGAGGATCGGGTCCGAGTAAATGCGCCTGGGCAAATCTTTCGATTATCAAGGCATTGACTCTAAGACTCCATGCTGTTTGTGCGGCGGGGCGAAACCTAAAGGTGGTAAATCGCTGCTCTTTGTAAATTCCGCGATGTAAGCCCAATCTACGGAAAGCCGCATACGATAATTTTTGGACATCGTCGCTGATTGGCTGATTAATTGCCCTTATCATGTGTACCCCTCTATTTTGTCAGCTTTGATGTGCCCCTAGCCGTTGCACAAATACCAAATCCCACGCAAAGTTTGGTGTTGTTACAACTTCCACGTTTAGAGATACTTCCTCCAGTGAGACGCCCCGTGTAGCAGCGTATGATGCCGATTGTTGCACCTCCTGCAACCAGTCAACGACGGACAGTCAGGGGCCAAATGACTTCTGGCAAGGCAATTTCGCAGTACCCCCTACGCTCCACATTCTCATAGAGCTGGAAGGGGTCGGTGGCGAAACCTCTCGCAAGCACTGAGGGCATGGTCCTCCTGACACAACCCAAAGGAGTACTGCCAATAGCTGGGTCGTTCTTGGCGTTGGCGGATCTTGCAGCGGAGCGGCTTCGTTGACGTCTTTCTGGCGATGTGGAACTGGGAAGTCTGCGGTGTCTATGAGCCGGTCTGCTGGGAATGGGTTCGGTTGGGCGTCTGGGTCTGCTAGAATTCTCGCTGTTGGACGTGCGGATTGGTTGGGACTGCGGCTGCGATCATCTAAACGGCAGTCTTGATGGGCAAGTAGGCAGCCATATCTGAAAAAAAAAACCAAAGGCGAGTACTATGTTCTTTTTTAAGGTAGGATTCCGGCTAGTCAGTCGGAAAACAAGTTGACAATTTTTGTGATAGGTCTGCTAATGTTGCCACTGATGTCCGTAAGTCTACAACCCATCGTATTCCTGATCGCTACCGAGATATGTTTTTGCATTCGACCCACTTCATTCATTTGGAGCCAACCTATCGTCCTTTATGACTACTAAATCTCCTTCTTTGATATTCTCCTTTCACGATTCCATTTAGTTCTTCTGTGAAGTTCGTGGAGATATTCTAATTTCCACCTATTGCAAAAGTATTGTGAAATAACTTTGAGTCGTTTCCAACGATTTACTAGACTAAGATCTGTGTCGGAAATGTCGGGTTCAGCAGGAGTAAGAATTGATGTTCCAATTAAGAAATGACCAGGAGTTAACGGGGAAAGGTCATTTGGATCATCGCTACCAGGACTTAAGGGTCGCGAATTAAGGCAGGCTTCAATTCTTGCTAAGATAGTTGTAAATTCTTCAAATGTGAAATTCATTTTTGGAATACTTTTTCGCAAATGCATTTTAAACGATTTAACGCCGGCCTCCCACAAACCGCCCATGTGCGGAGCGCCAGGCGGGATAAATTTTTTAGTAAGATTTTGATTGAAATTGTTTTGGATTGTGCTACTTTGAATATTCTTCATGAAAGCTAATCGATCTCGCTTTAATAGATCGACCGCTCCCACAAAATTGGTTCCGTTGTCGGAAATATACAAGACGGACAACCTCGCCGACTTATGAATCTGGAGAAAGCGGCGAGAAAGGCATAAGTAGATAAATCGCTAGTTGGTTCTAAATGTATAGCCTTGGTGGCGAAGCAGACGAACAGGCAAACATAGCCTTTTGTAATAAAGCAAGCCCTTCCTGAATAACTTTTAATATTAAAGGGTCCTGCAAAATCTACCCCAGTGTTTGTAAAGGGTCGAGACAGAAAAGTACGTTCGGGTGGCAGCGAGGCCATTATTTGAGTTTGGGTTTGTTTCTTGTGAATTAAGCAGATTCGACATTTTCGTATAGTTTGTTTAACCAGAGATTTGAGTCCAAATATCCAGAATTCGGATCTTAGCACTCGGGTCATCAATTGATTACCACCATGTAAAGTGATCTTATGAGTGAATTCGACCAACAATTTGCTAAGGGTAGTTCCGTGTGGTAGTATTATGGGATGTCGTTCGCTATATGTAAGGGCTGGAGATTGAACTAATCTGCCATTAGCTCGAATAATACCCTTTGAGTCGAGAAACGGATTTAACGTCAATAGAGGGCTAGATGGAGAAATTGGAGACTTTCTCATTAGTGAATTATATTCATCTGCATAAACGAATTTTTGTGTACAAATTGGAATTTACCGGTGGCTACATATATGTGCATGTGTGTGTGCATATGTGTCTAATATGTACATCATTTTTTATGATGTTATTTATGCAGCCACCGGTAATGTAACAAACAACATTGTTGCGTAAAAACATAGCATCTTTGATGAACATTTCTGGCCCCCGAATGACAAGTGTTTACATTCATTTTTGAAATACAATATTGTTCTTTATATTTTTGGCATATTTTTATTGGACCGGCAAACACGTAACCCAGTTGGGTATCATAGGCCAGGACATCTCCAATTCCAGCCTCCTTGCACTCGTCTTTCCTTATGGCTGAGTAAACGTCAGCCAGTTCCACATCGACGGGATTGTTGCTCGGGGATCAGGGCGGCAGGGCGCAATTTCTGAAACTTCTTGTGGGGTCCTCGAGGATCGGGTCCGAGTAAATGCGCCTGGGCAAATCTTCGATTATCAAGGCATTGACTCTAAGACTCCAGTGGCTGTTTGTGCGGCGGGGCGAAACCGTAAAGGTGGTAAATCGCTGCCCTTTGTAAATCCGCGATTGTAAGCCCAATCTACGGAAAGCCGCATACGATATTTTGGACATCGTCGCTGATTGGCTGATTAATGCCCTTATCATGGTGTACCCCTCTATTTTGTCAGCTTTGATGTGCACCATAGCCGTTGGCACAAATACCAAATCCCACGCAAAGTTTGGTGTTGTTACAACTTCCACGTTAGAGATACTTCCTCCAGCTGAGACGCCCCGTGTAGCAGCGTATGATGCCGATTGTTGCACCTCCTGCAACCAGTCAACGACGGACAGTCAGGGGCCAAATGACTTCTGGCAAGGCAATTTCCGCAGTACCCCCTACGCTCCACAGTCTCATAGCGCTGGAAGGGGGTCTGGTGGCGAAACCTCTCGCAAGCACTGAGGGCATGGTCCTCCTGACACAACCCACAGGAGTACTGCCAATAGCTGGGTCGTTCTTGGCGTTGGCGGGATCTTGCAGCGGAGCGGCTTCGTTGACGTCTTTCTGGCGATGTGGAACTGGGAAGTCTGCGGTGTCTATGAGCCGGTCTGCTGGGAATGGGTTCGGTTGGGCGTCTGGGTCTGCTAGAACTTCTCGCTGTTGGACGTGCGGATTGGTTGGGACTGCGGCTGCGATCATCTAAACGGCAGTCTTGATTGGGCAAGTAGGCAGCCATATCTGAAAAAAACCAAAGGCGAGTACTATGTTCTTTTTTAAGTAGGATTCCGGCTAGTCAGTCGGAAAACAATTTGACAATTTTTGTGATAGGTCTGCTAATGTTGCCACTTGATGTCCGTAAGTCTACAACCCTCGTATTCTGATCGCTACCGAGATATATTTTTGCAATTCGACCCAACTTCCATTCATTTGGAGCCAACCTTTCGTCCTTTATGACTACTAAATCTCCTTCTTTGATATTCTCCTTTTCACGATTCCATTTAGTTCTTCTGTGAAGTTCGTGGAGATATTCTAATTTCCACCTATTGCAAAAGTATTGTGAAATAACTTTGAGTCGTTTCCAACGATTTACTAGACTAAGATCTGTGTCGGAAATGTCGGGTTCAGCAGGAGTAAGAATTGATGTTCCAATTAAGAAATGACCAGGAGTTAACGGGGAAAGGTCATTTGGATCATCTCTACCAGGACTTAAGGGTCGCGAATTAAGGCAGGCTTCAATTCTTGCTAAGATAGTTGTAAATTCTTCAAATGTGAAATTCATTTTTGGAATACTTTTTCGCAAATGCATTTTAAACGATTCAACGCCGGCCTCCCACAAACCGCCCATGTGCGGAGCGCCAGGCGGGATAAATTTTTAGTAAGATTTTGATTGAAATTGTTTTGGATTGTGCTACTTTGAATATTCTTCATGAAAGCTAATCGATCTCGCTTTAATAGATCGACCGCTCCCACAAAATTGGTTCCGTTGTCGGAAAATATACAAGACGGACAACCTCGCCGACTTATGAATCTGGAGAAAGCGGCGAGAAAGGCATAAGTAGATAAATCGCTAGTTGGTTCTAAATGTATAGCCTTGGTGGCGAAGCAGACGAACAGGCAAACATAGCCTTTTGTAATAAAGCAAGCCCTTCCTGAATAACTTTTAATATTAAAGGGTCCTGCAAATCTACCCCAGTGTTGTAAAGGGTCGAGACAGAAAAGTACGTTCGGGTGGCAGCGAGGCCATTATTTGAGTTTGGGTTTGTTTCTTGTGAATTAAGCAGATTCGACATTTTCGTATAGTTTGTTTAACCAGAGATTTGAGTCCAAATATCCAGAATTCGGATCTTAGCACTCGGGTCATCAATTGATTACCACCATGTAAAGTGATCTTATGAGTGAATTCGACCAACAATTTGCTAAGGGTAGTTCCGTGTGGTAGTATTATGGGATGTCGTTCGCTATATGTAAGGGCTGGAGATTGAACTAATCTGCCATTAGCTCGAATAATACCCTTTGAGTCGAGAAACGGGTTTAACGTCAATAGAGGGCTAGATGGAGAAATTGGAGACTTTCTCATTAGTGAATTATATTCATCTGCATAAACGAATTTTTGTGTACAAATTATGCAAGATCGTTTTCCATCTTGGATTTCGGCTGCGGTAAGATCTATTGATGAGGAGCGAAGATTTTGCCGATTTGCGCCAGTATTTTTCCAAAATCGCAGAGCATAGGCGTATGATCGGTAGACTTTTGCCAATGATGAGAAATTTTTTAATGGATCATCTCTTCTTGAAATATAGTCAGAACTTTACAGCTTTAGCCTCTAAATTTGTGTCGTTTGGGATATCTTGCGATGGCCAACGATCTTTTGGCATTTGAGCCATTGAGGTCCATGCCACCAGAGCTCATGAGTCGTTAGTTCAGTTGGAGAACATCACGACTAGCAATGTCAGCTGGGTTGCTTGCAGAGTCAACATGTTTCCAGTTTTCTTGCCCAACATTATCAGATATTTCCGAGACTCTATTTCCCACAAAGGTGCTCCAGTGACAAGGAGGCTTTTTAACCAGGCCAAGACGATAGTAGAGTCTGTCCAAAAATGTGTTGAATATTTTGATATTTGTAGACTGTTTGTAATAGATTTTACTAATTTGGAAAGTAATACTGCCCCACATAATTCGAGCCTTGGTATTGATAGTTTTTTGATTGGTGCTACACGAGTCTTTGCTGCTAATAAAAAGGTGTGTGTGGTATGGTCAGTTTTTTCAATCCGAACATATAGCGTTGCTCCATACGCGCTCCCGATGCGTCACAAAATCCACGAATCTCAACAGAAGCATCTAGTGTAAACTGTATCCATCTTGGGCGTCTGGGTCTGCTAGAACTTCTCGCTGTTGGACGTGCGGATTGGTTGGGACTGCGGCTGCGATCATCTAAACGGCAGTCTTGATTGGGCAAGTAGGCAGCCATATCTGAAAAAAACCAAAGGCGAGTACTATGTTCTTTTTTAAGTAGGATTCGGCTAGTCAGTCGGAAAACAATTTGACAATTTTTGTGATAGGTCTGCTAATGTTGCCACTTGATGTCCGTAAGTCTACAACCCTCGTATTCTGATCGCTACCGAGATATGTTTTTGCAATTCGACCCAACTTCCATTCATTTGGAGCCAACCTATCGTCCTTTATGACTACTAAATCTCCTTCTTTGATATTCTCCTTTTCACGATTCCATTTAGTTCTTCTGTGAAGTTCGTGGAGATATTCTAATTTCCACCTATTGCAAAAGTATTGTGAAATAACTTTGAGTCGTTTCCAACGATTTACTAGACTAAGATCTGTGTCGGAAATGTCGGGTTCAGCAGGAGTAAGAATTGATGTTCCAATTAAGAAATGACCAGGAGTTAACGGGGAAAGGTCATTTGGATCATCGCTACCAGGACTTAAGGGTCGCGAATTAAGGCAGGCTTCAATTCTTGCTAAGATAGTTGTAAATTCTTCAAATGTGAAATTCATTTTTGGAATACTTTTTCGCAAATGCATTTAAAACGATTTAACGCCGGCCTCCCACAAACCGCCCATGTGCGGAGCGCCAGGCGGGATAATTTTTTAGTAAGATTTTGATTGAAATTGTTTTGGATTGTGCTACTTTGAATATTCTTCATGAAAGCTAATCGATCTCGCTTTAATAGATCGACCGCTCCCACAAAATTGGTTCCGTTGTCGGAAAATATACAAGACGGACAACCTCGCCGACTTATGAATCTGGAGAAAGCGGCGAGAAAGGCATAAGTAGATAAATCGCTAGTTGGTTCTAAATGTATAGCCTTGGTGGCGAAGCAGACGAACAGGCAAACATAGCCTTTTGTAATAAAGCAAGCCCTTCCTGAATAACTTTTAATAAAAAGGGTCCTGCAAATCTACCCCAGTGTTTGTAAAGGTCGAGACAGAAAAGTACGTTCGGGTGGCAGCGAGGCCATTATTTGAGTTTGGGTTTGTTTCTTGTGAATTAAGCAGATTCGACATTTTCGTATAGTTTGTTTAACCAGAGATTTGAGTCCAAATATCCAGAATTCGGATCTTAGCACTCGGGTCATCAATTGATTACCACCATGTAAGTGATCTTATGAGTGAATTCGACCAACAATTTGCTAAGGGTAGTTCCGTGTGGTAGTATTATGGGATGTCGTTCGCTATATGTAAGGGCTGGAGATTGAACTAATCTGCCATTAGCTCGAATAATACCCTTTGAGTCGAGAAACGGATTTAACGTCAATAGAGGGCTAGATGGAGAAATTGGAGACTTTCTCATTAGTGAATTATATTCATCTGCATAAACGAATTTTTGTGTACAAATTGGAATTTACCGGTGGCTACATATATGTGCATGTGTGTGTGCATATGTGTCTAATATGTACATCATTTTTTTATGATGTTATTTATGCAGCCACCGGTAATGTAACAAACAACATTGTTGCGTAAAAACATAGCATCTTTGATGAACATTTCTGGCCCCCGAATGACAAGTGTTCATTCATTTTTGAAATACAATATTGTTCTTTATATTTTTGGCATATTTTTTATTGGACCGGCAAACACGTAACCCAGTTGGGTATCATAGGCCAGGACATCTCCAATTCCAGCCTCCTTGCACTCGTCTTTCTTATGGCTGAGTAAACGTCAGCACCCAGTCCACATCGACGGGATTGTTGCCTCGGGGATCAGGGTCGGCTAGGGCGCAATTTCTGAAACTTCTTGTGGGGTCCTCGAGGATCGGGTCCGAGTAAATGCGCCTGGGCAAATCTTCGATATCAAGGCATTGACTCTAAGACTCCAGTGGCTGTTTGTGCGGCGGGGCGAAACCGTAAAGGTGGTAAATCGCTGCCCTTTGTAAATCCGCGATTGTAAGCCCAATCTACGGAAAGCCGCATACGATATTTTGGACATCGTCGCTGATTGGCTGATTAATGCCCTTATCATGGTGTACCCCTCTATTTTGTCAGCTTTGATGTGCACCATAGCCGTTGGCACAAATACCAAATCCCACGCAAGTTTGGTGTTGTTACAACTTCCACGTTTAGAGATACTTCCTCCAGCTGAGACGCCCCGTGTAGCAGCGTATGATGCCGATTGTTGCACCTCCTGCAACCAGTCAACGACGGACAGTCAGGGGCCAAATGACTTCTGGCAAGGCAATTTCTGCAGTACCCCCTACGCTCCACAGTCTCATAGCGCTGGAAGGGGGTCTGGTGGCGAAACTCTCGCAAGCACTGAGGGCATGGTCCTCCTGACACAACCCACAGGAGTACTGCCAATAGCTGGGTCGTTCTTGGCGTTGGCGGGATCTTGCAGCGGAGCGGCTTCGTTGACGTCTTTCTGGCGATGTGGAACTGGGAAGTCTGCGGTGTCTATGAGCCGGTCTGCTGGGAATGGGTTCGGTTGGGCGTCTGGGTCTGCTAGAACTTCTCGCTGTTGGACGTGCGGATTGGTTGGGACTGCGGCTGCGATCATCTAAACGGCAGTCTTGATTGGGCAAGTAGGCAGCCATATCTGAAAAAAACCAAAGGCGAGTACTATGTTCTTTTTAAGTAGGATTCGGCTAGTCAGTCGGAAAACAATTTGACAATTTTTGTGATAGGTCTGCTAATGTTGCCACTTGATGTCCGTAAGTCTACAACCCTCGTATTCTGATCGCTACCGAGATATGTTTTTGCAATTCGACCCAACTTCCATTCATTGGAGCCAACCTTTCGTCCTTTATGACTACTAAATCTCCTTCTTTGATATTCTCCTTTCACGATTCCATTTAGTTCTTCTGTGAAGTTCGTGGAGATATTCTAATTTCCACCTATTGCAAAAGTATTGTGAAATAACTTTGAGTCGTTTCCAACGATTTACTAGACTAAGATCTGTGTCGGAAATGTCGGTTCAGCAGGAGTAAGAATTGATGTTCCAATTAAGAATGACCAGGAGTTAACGGGGAAAGGTCATTTGGATCATCTCTACCAGGACTTAAGGGTCGCGAATTAAGGCAGGCTTCAATTCTTGCTAAGATAGTTGTAAATTCTTCAAATGTGAAATTCATTTTTGAATACTTTTTCGCAAATGCATTTTAAACGATTCACGCCGGCCTCCCACAACCGCCCATGTGCGGAGCGCCAGGCGGGATAAATTTTTTAGTAAGATTTTGATTGAAATTGTTTTGGATTGTGCTACTTTGAATATTCTTCATGAAGCTAATCGATCTCGCTTTAATAGATCGACCGCTCCCACAAAATTGGTTCCGTTGTCGGAAAAATATACAAGACGGACAACCTCGCCGACTTATGAATCTGGAGAAAGCGGCGAGAAAGGCATAAGTAGATAAATCGCTAGTTGGTTCTAAATGTATAGCCTTGTTGGCGAAGCAGACGAACAGGCAAACATAGCCTTTTGTAATAAGCAGCCCTTCCTGAATAACTTTTAATATTAAAGGTCCTGCAAAATCTACCCCAGTGTTTGTAGGGTCGAGACAGAAAAGTACGTTCGGGTGGCAGCGAGCCATTATTTGAGTTTGGGTTTGTTCTTGTGAATTAAGCAGATGACATTTTCGTATATTTTTGTTTAACCAGATTTGAGTCCAATATCCAGAATTCGGATCTTAGCACTCGGTCTCATTGATTACCACCATGAAAGTGACTTATGAGTGAATTCGACCAACAATTTGCTAAGGGTAGTT